>NC_057804.1:559186364-559189562 GCF_018294505.1 Triticum aestivum
AGCTATGCTGCGTGTTGATCTTGATGGTCATCTCCATCAAGATTGAAGAACATGGCTGCAATCAGGTCATGTGGCAGCTTCATTTTCTAATGGTAGTACACCCAGCTCGACGATGATGAAACGCTAGAGGCCGATCGGCAGGTTTGCAGCTTCTCCCCAGCAAGATCTACGAGAGGAAACAAGCCCACCGTCCAGGTAAGATCAGCAGAAAAGGTAGGGTTTTCAGGATGGGAGAAAAAGCCATGCATACAGATAAGAACGATGACCTAGATGCAATATTCTTGGTTAATTGCTTGTGTATTGTTTAGAGAGTGCAAGAATATGTCTATATTGATGTTACATGTCGACCAAATCTGGTCATTTTCAGGTGCGATTTGATATATGGCATCTTATATGTTTCACCATTTTAATTAGCAGTGATGGGTACCGTGCCCGCAAGAAACTGTGGGATCTGATTAGATCAACAAGCAATCAGGTAAGAGATCACTATCTTATCATAGTGTCCCTGCCCGTGCTAGAACAGGACTGAATAATATATATACTATAACATACTCCTACACTTCACAAATCCATACATGCGTGTGTGACGTGCATATATACACACATGTATTACATTTAGAGTTGCTTCTACCCAAATCCAACATCAAGGTCACGCGAGTTCATATGAGAGCTCATGAATTGTAATAATTTCATTTGTTTTTCTGTAATAATTTCATGAAGAATCTGATGATATTGATGCATGATATTTGGAGATATCATTAATGGTTTCTCCCAAAATTTGAGGTCTTTGAGCTCTTCTTTATATTAGGGTTGTTACTTGCATCACAAAGGGCCCCGTGTTCGTCTTGTAACCCAAGGTTACGTCCCATTGTCATACAAATCCATGTACGTTACAATACCACTGTTGGGTACTTTGCAAAGTTCAGTTGACACTATCTTTCTCTTCGAAGCAGACATCAACAAGCTCACCACGAGCATGAAGTTCCTCCTTGATCATCCTAAAGTGCATCTCTGTACCTTGGGTTCTTCATTTCCCTCACATGGGAGGCTTTGCACATGTTGAAGAGGTTTTTGAAGGCACATACAACGAACTCTTCTCTTTCTTCTCCATTGGAGGGAAGCCCGTTGGAGCACTTATTGGAGGAGCACCAGCACCATGGAAATATGTGGTTGTTGGGTCAATGTTGAGAACCAGAGTGTAAGTGACCCTATCTTCCATTCTTGGTTGCAAACTTTCTTCTTATTCTTGACCGGTGGTTTGAAGGATCCACATTGCATGATCAAGTATTGGTGACGAAGAGCGGGATACACCTTCTTCTCAAATAGAGCTTGGAGAAACGGTCCATTAGACACAATACTTCTCCAACACACAATTTCTCTACTCTAGAAATATGAAGCTATCTTCTCCTTCTAATGAGCAAACACTGGAAGATCAATTACAATGTTCTAGATCTCACTAGAGTCACCAACCTTTGGAGCAGTAGTCACACGAAAGATGCGGCGGAAGCAATCATACTTAGGTGCCAAATTCCCTATGTACCCATGACAAAGATCTAATTGGTGGGATAGCAAACAGAGAGAGAACGACCTTTGTCCTATTGACTTCATCTACAACACGAGCGTATCCATCATTTGACTTAATATGAAGCAGGTAGGAGGTGATTTCACTAAACTCGGACATAGATGTTTGGCACTTTTGGTTGCCGATCGTCCAATGAAAGGTCCTTCCATCATAACGATCAAAGTTGATAGCGGCAAATAATTAGAAGGCTCCTCACTATATCCATAATCAATGGTCAAGAAGTCGAGGAGCACTAGTGCAGAACCGGGCTTTAACGCCGGTTCGCAAGGGCCTATAGTGCCGGTTCTACAACCGGCACTAAAGAGTAGAGACTAAAGGCCCCCCCCCCCTTTACTACCGGTTCGGCACGAACTGGCGCTAAAGTGCCACCACGTGGCACGAGCTAGGTCCGGATGCTGGTAGACCATTAGTACCGGTTGATAACACCAACCGGTACTAAATGTTTGGGGGAGTTTTGTTTTTTTTTCCATTAATTTTGTGTTTTCCATTTAATTCTTTTTTATTTGCTGGTATTTTACGATACTACAAATTGTACACGTTATGCATATATATATATATATATAAATAGATTTTCTCGTACGTAGAACCGCATACACACACACACACACACACATACACACACACACACACACACACATATATAGACACACACACACACAATTTCTCCTACATGTTGCCTTGGTGCCTTTGGAGCACGATGACAAATGGTTCATGGGGAACGGTAGCGGGTAACAGTATTCTTCTTTGGGATCTATGACCTGGTCGAGCAAAAATCCCGCTATTTCCTCTTAAAGTGCTAGTATGCGCTCCGCTGGTAGGAGCTGCTCCCGCACCTCTCTGAACTGTTAAGGAGATCAATATGCATGTGTATTAGTTGTGTGACTAGATATCGATAATGGTGTGAATATTATTCTGACAAACGTACCCAAACCTATCTTTGAGATCTGCTCCTTTTGGACGCCATCATTCGAAAGTTCTCGCAAACGTAGAATGCACACAGATCATTTCCCTGCGCCTGCTTCAGGGCCTTTATGAGAATGGAATTGAATCAGATAATGATTAATCAAGCATAATAATTAATTAATTGTATTGAAACAAGAATTAAAGAGATGGTAGCTAGCTAGCTAGCTAGTACTACTTAATTACTTACCTTTGGTCGATACCAAAACAACTTTTTTGCCCATTTGCCTGGAGTCACCTTGATGAACTTTGCCTAAGCCCTGCTCGCCGGCAAAGAAAATTAATAAAGGGGGTATTAAATAGTTCATATCAGGAAATGACGAACTAAATAGGCTGAGATATAGTTAATAATAATTGAAATTACCTGTTGACTATCCCCTTCACGATGGTGTCACTACTAAGGAAAAGGCTACTAGCAGCGCGGGTAAATTGGCTACTAGTATCGCGGGTATCCGCGCTACTAGTATCGCGCTACAGCTAAAAGTTAGTAGTAGCGTGGGTGGCATCCACGCTACTACTAACTTTTTAGTAGTAGCGCGGGTGCCACCCACGCTACTACTATTCGAAACCCACGCTACTAATAACAGAATAGTAGTAGCGCATCTGTAATGCCACACGCTACTAGTATCTTAAATACTAGTAGCACACATCCCCCC
>NC_057804.1:560095138-560096620 GCF_018294505.1 Triticum aestivum
CGTGCCCAGCGCCACTCCGCCGCGCCATGCACTCCGGCGTCCGACGCCCGGTGCCCGCGCCCGCGCCCCCTGGGGCCTGCCCCCAAAACTTTGAGAAAGTTAAACGAAACGAAAAATGTATTTGTAAAAATAAATAAATAATAGTAATTAAATTAATTAATTGATTAACCTAATTAATCATGTTAATTAACCTGTTAACTACTTAATTAGTTTAAACTAATCCTGTTAGTCAAATAGGCAGACAACGACAGGGGGCCCCACCCCCTGTTGACTAGTCAAGCATTGACTAGTCAACTGGGACCCCCTGGACCCACAAGTCATCCCTTTGGTACACTTTTGTGTGCACAGATCTGGGTGCACCTAGCTTTTAACCTGTTTTTTTTGAATTAAAAGTAATTTCAGGAATTGTTTAAATCTTTGAAAATTAATATCAAATAATCCGTAGCTCGGATGAAAATACTTTGTACATGAAAGTTGCTCAGAACGACGAGACGAATCTAAACACGCAGTCCGTTCGTCCGCCACACGTCCCTAGCATAGCAAATATTGAACTTTTCCCCTCCGGTTCATCTGTCTGACAGATGTCCGGAACCGGGAAAACTTTCCCGGATGTTTTCCCTCTTCGCCAGTATCGCCTAACGCTACGTTAGATCACCTCTGCCCCGCTTATTGTCTTGTTATGCTTATATTTGTGTGTATTTACTGTTTCTTCCCCCTCTTCTCTCCGGTAGACCCCGAGACCGATGCTGATGCCCCTGTGATCGACTACGTCGTCGACAACGACCCCTCCTTGCCAGATCAACCAGGCAAGCCCCCCCTTTGATCATCCCGATATCGCCCATTCCTTTCTCTCATGCTTGCATTAGATTTTGCTACTGTTATTGTATGCTCCTATTCTGATGCATAGCCTGCTTTTGTACCTGTTATTGCACCTTACCTGCTTATCCTAAACTGCTTAGTATAGGCTGGTTAGTGATCCATCAGTGACCCCCACCTTGTCCTTGTTGCCCCTGCTTCATCATTGAAGATCAGGCCCCGGCACCGCACATCACTTTCCCCTTAGTTGCTCGACACTGCTGGGTTACTATCAAGTGCCGAGGGTGAGACCTCTACAGCACTTCTGATGTTAACCTGTAGTGTAGCTATTCGGTCGTGGTCATCGAGGGTGATTTCCTCCTTAACCACTTCCGATACGGCTCTGTCGTGCAACCCCTCAAGTGTGAACCTCGAGGGTGATTCCTCTACGTTCACCTTGATGATTACATTGAGTGGAACCCACCGGGGGTGATTCCTTGGGTTTTTCCTCTTGATGTTTGGACACACGGATACTTGGACTTTACAACTGTTACTTGGAAAGTGATGTGGAGACGGGTTGACCTGGAAGGTGCCCGTGAGATAATTACGAGGCGTGGCCGGGCATTCTTAGCCCTTGCCGCAAGTCCTCGAGACGGGGCAACGGGGTCACCTCTTTCGTGAGTCTCT
>NC_057804.1:560097161-560102651 GCF_018294505.1 Triticum aestivum
GTCGCCTGCTCACCCTCGCGCCGGACTGCCCCATCCCCGCCTCTCCATCGCCGGCCGACCCCAAGCCTCGCCGCCCCCGCTTCTCTCCATCGCTGGTGAGGCCCACGGCCTCCGCCTCCCCTTTTCCTCCCGTCGTCGCGCACTGTACCGTCCCCGCACGCGCCCCCTATCGCGCTCGTCGCGCCCAGGCGTCGTCCTACCTGTGGTCACCGTCCCGCACGTGCCCGGTGGCCGTGCTCACCGCATGCGCTGACCGCGCCGTTGCTCGTCGTCCGCCCGCGCCCCGCAGCCCCTATCCGGCCAACCGCCCTCGTTCGTGCCCAGCGCCACTCCGCCGCGCCATGCACTCCGGCGTCCGACGCCCGGTGCCCGCGCCCGCGCCCCCTGGGGCCTGCCCCCAAAACTTTGAGAAAGTTAAACGAAACGAAAAATGTATTTGTAAAAATAAATAAATAATAGTAATTAAATTAATTAATTGATTAACCTAATTAATCATGTTAATTAACCTGTTAACTACTTAATTAGTTTAAACTAATCCTGTTAGTCAAATAGGCAGACAACGACAGGGGGCCCCACCCCCTGTTGACTAGTCAAGCATTGACTAGTCAACTGGGACCCCCTGGACCCACAAGTCATCCCTTTGGTACACTTTTGTGTGCACAGATCTGGGTGCACCTAGCTTTTAACCTGTTTTTTTTGAATTAAAAGTAATTTCAGGAATTGTTTAAATCTTTGAAAATTAATATCAAATAATCCGTAGCTCGGATGAAAATACTTTGTACATGAAAGTTGCTCAGAACGACGAGACGAATCTAAACACGCAGTCCGTTCGCCCGCCACACGTCCCTAGCATAGCAAATATTGAACTTTTCCCCTCCGGTTCATCTGTCTGACAGATGTCCGGAACCGGGAAAACTTTCCCGGATGTTTTCCCTCTTCGCCAGTATCGCCTAACGCTACGTTAGATCACCTCTGCCCCGCTTATTGTCTTGTTATGCTTATGTTTGTGTGTATTTACTGTTTCTTCCCCCTCTTCTCTCCGGTAGACCCCGAGACCGATGCTGATGCCCCTGTGATCGACTACGTCGTCGACAACGACCCCTCCTTGCCAGATCAACCAGGCAAGCCCCCCCTTTGATCATCCCGATATCGCCCATTCCTTTCTCTCATGCTTGCATTAGATTTTGCTACTGTTATTGTATGCTCCTATTCTGATGCATAGCCTACTTTTGTACCTGTTATTGCACCTTACCTGCTTATCCTAAACTGCTTAGTATAGGCTGGTTAGTGATCCATCAGTGACCCCCACCTTGTCCTTGTTGCCCCTGCTTCATCATTGAAGATCAGGCCCCGGCACCGCACATCACTTTCCCCTTAGTTGCTCGACACTGCTGGGTTACTATCAAGTGTCGAGGGTGAGACCTCTACAGCACTTCTGATGTTAACCTGTAGTGTAGCTATTCGGTCGTGGTCATCGAGGGTGATTTCCTCCTTAACCACTTCCGATACGGCTCTGTCGTGCAACCCCTCAAGTGTGAACCTCGAGGGTGATTCCTCTACGTTCACCTTGATGATTACATTGAGTGGAACCCACCGGGGGTGATTCCTTGGGTTTTTCCTCTTGATGTTTGGACACACGGATACTTGGACTTTACAACTGTTACTTGGAAAGTGATGTGGAGACGGGTTGACCTGGAAGGTGCCCGTGAGATAATTACGAGGCGTGGCCGGGCATTCTTAGCCCTTGCCGCAAGTCCTCGAGACGGGGCAACGGGGTCACCTCTTTCGTGAGTCTCTGCTTGTTACCGCGCGTTCCTAATCCACTACGATTTGGATATTTGATCCGAGGGGCCTCTGGCCTGATAGCACTAACCATCACGTGGACATAGTATGGGCGTTCTGCGTCGTATACATCAGCCAAAGCTTAATAGACGTCAGCGACGGAGCGGCGCGCGCCGGGTTGGACTGGTAAGCTCCTGCCTTTTTAGGGAGGTAGCTAGGTCTGCTCACCGGCCGCGTACGCAACGTGCAGGAGTTTCCGGGGAGATGGCCCATGACCCCTGGGGGCATAGGTTTAGTCCGGCGTGCTGGCCTCTCTATTAAGCCTAGGTCGGGTTGCGGCGTATTGTTTGGCCGAGGCCGGGCATGACCCTGGAAAGTGTGTCCGGCCGGAGTCAATCGAGCGTGGTGGGTAAGTTGGTGCACCCCTGCAGGGAAGAACTAATCTATGCATAGCCTGTCCTACGGTAACGGACACTTGGAGTTGTATCCCGATCGATACAACTAGAACTGGATACTTGTGATGAGAACTGGATGGTGATGAGGATTTGATTGAGATGATAATTGGATAGTATGGCTCTGGGATTGCTTTCTCGCAGGGAGTCGAGAAAGGATCTCTGGCCGAGGTTGATAACACTACTACTACTTTACCTTATGCTACTCTACTCCCTCTTGTTTGCTGCAAGATGGTGGTTTCCAGAAGATGCTAGTCTTCGATAGGACTAGACCTTCTCTCTATTCTGGCATTTCTGCAGCCCAGTCCACATATACAGCCTTCCTTTGATAATGTTGCATATGTAGTGTAGATCCTTGCTTGCGAGTACTTTGGATGAGTACTCACGGTTGCTTTGCTCCCCCTTTTCCCCCTTCTTTCTTCTTTCTGGTTGTTGCAACCAGATGGTGGAGTCCAGGAGCCAGATGCCACCTTTGACGACTGCTGCTACCCCGAGGGTGCCTACTACCACGTGACGGACGCCGACGACCAAGAGTAGTTAGGAGGCTCCCAGGCAGGAGGCCTTGCCTTTTCGATCGTAGATGCTTTTGTGCTAGCCTTCTTAAGGCAAACTTGTTTAACTCATGTCTGTACTCAGATATTGTTGCTTCCGCTGACTCGTTTGTATTCAAGCTGATGTATTCGAGCCCTCGAGCCCCCTGGCTTGTAATATAAAGCTTGTATTATTTTAATTTGTGTCTAGAGTTGTGTTGTGATATCTTCCCGTGAGTCCTTGATCTTGATCGTACACATTTGCGTGTATGATTAGTGTACGATTGAATCGAGGGCGTCACAGGTGGTACAAAAAAGATATAGATAGAGTGGTGCCAAATAGATACAAAAGCAAAATTTGAGCCACTGATCTAGCATTAGGATTTCTCAAAGACACATGAGGAAGACTATCTAAGGCAATGATCCAGCGTCTGCTATTTCTTAGGGAAGCATTAGTCCGGTACCAAGAATCGAATGATTCAGTAGAAAACATCAAATTTAGTACAAAGAGCATATGTCCACTACAATGCTGATGAATATTTCACTCACACAAAAGGTGACATACATATATGTTTTTTTACAAAGGGATATTGTAACCCATACTAAAATAGCTATGTGCATGATTTGGGAAATCAGCAAGAGAAGGCAAGTATCAGCAACGATATGAACCGAGAACATCGAGTATCCATCCGTAAACATATGCAAAAGGATTAACCAGTAAATACCAACAAAATGGTATCTCTTTCAGGAGCAGCAAGGCAAATGTGATACAAGAAAGCCACATCACAAGATAATAGTCCTGCATCATAAAAGCATTACAATTAGATAGTTAGGACGGAATATCTCAAAACTTTTCTGAGCAAATGGAAATAGTAAGCTCTTTGATACAATGATAGGTAAACCTCTACTGGGTGCCTAACTGAATAGTAAATATTGACCATTCTTTAAGATAAGATGCTTAAGATAAACCTGCAAGCCTCCTTCAGTGAAGACATGCAAAAAGATTAACTTCTGACCACAACAACTAATTCAGCACAAAGATGTTAGATTTCCAAAACATATATTATAAAAAGAGCACCATAAACAATTGCAATTTGATAAGCAAAGCCTACAGTACTAAAAAGTAAGGAAATCAACTTGACATCAGAGAGAGAGAGAGCAACCTGGGCGGGGGTGATGGTGCTCTCCTCCTGATGGAACGACAATGACATATGCATCTTCCTAGGGAAGAGATCCTCCCTGTTGCGCATTTGGTGGGCCAATGAGGCGGATGATAGCGAGCTCTCCCAGCCCTAGGTTAGGGGCGAGGGAAATGGGCATGGCGGCATGGGAGTTGGGGCAGCACTGGTGTGGCTGCGCACACCAATGAGGAACACGAGAGGGGCCGAGAATCAAAGAAGGTGGCAAGGGTCCAAGCTCGCGAGGGTTGGGAGTCACCGCCGGATGTTGTCGTGCCCCACTTTCTAGCTGCCTGCTGCACCGATGGAATCAGGAGACAGCGCACATCTTAATCAGGAAAGGCAGACGAAAACGAAAGGGACAACACCTGATAAACTACGGAGGGGCAAGAAGAGGCCCGCCACTCCTCCCGCGCCCCTTTGAAAGATGCAAGAGAAGGAAGACTGGCAGGAGGGGCGAGAGGAAGCCGACGGGTAGGAGAAGAAGAGGGGCGGGGATGGTGGCCGACGGGAGGGGAGGGGCTAGGGTGGCTGGAGGCGGCGCTCGAGAGATTAGAGAGGGGGAGGCATAGGGCTGGCGGCCGCAGCCCTAAGCGTCTCGTCGATTGGGGAAAGAGCAGTGAATTGAAGGAAGGCACATTGTGCAGGGGTAAGCGAAATGTCAAAAGTGCCCTCAGCGGCCACCCAAATTTACGGCGCGGTGGCATGCCCCATGTGCCTATTTGCTGTTGGAGCACAAACAAAGGCCGAAGGAAACGAAACCAATAGTCCAAGTCATAAAAAACTATTTCTAAACTATATTCAGATTTAACGGTCAAACTCAGAATTGTCGAGTACCAAAGAGTTGATTTGCTAGGCATCCCAATATTCAGACAAAAGTAAAATAAGAAACTGCCAGCTTAAAATTGGTAGGCAAGTAACAACAATGCCTTAATCCTGCCAGATGAATAGGAAAATCAATAAGCAGCTACCATATCCAATCTGGAGCTAGAACCCACATACTTGAACCTTCATAAAGTAATAAATCAGAAGTTTCAGCGTATCAGCAACCCAAATACCCGAACCTTCATCCTTATTTAACCCTTCTTTTGTGTAGGTAATTTAGTTTACACTCCAGTCGCAAGCTTATTCAAACTGCACCCGGCAAACAAATTTATTATTAGTAAAGCTAATGCTGGATTAATTCAAAGCTTCAAATAAAACACAGAATGCTCAAACAGAAGTAGAATTAACACCAAGAATTCAGCAAGCAGAGATTGCAAGTCACTTCAGAATGAGCTACAAGCATACCTGCAAAGGTGGATTTGCTTGCCGGGTAATAACCTTCAATCTGTAATCACTCGTGAAGTTTGCCAGATAGTTGTAGTAATAGTGCAGTATATTGGTAGTGCGTGAAGATAAGAATTAACATGTAGTGAGCCCATTAACCATTCAAGTACGGAATTAGTAATGTATGAGTTATTTCTAAATACAGTTTAGTAGCAAAATTTAGGAAAGAATGCACTAAGCATATTCAACCAAATACCCGCCTCAAAGTTTCTGGGTAAT
>NC_057804.1:560102968-560175669 GCF_018294505.1 Triticum aestivum
CAAGAACCTTCATATATTGTCAGTAAAGAACCTTAATCACATCATGCAAGAATTCAAGCGAACCATATAGCCAAGACCGTTTGACTATCCCTGGCATGGGAACAGAAGAAAAGTTCATCGGCATATAGAATTCCTCAGAACAAACAAACTTCATATACTACAGTTGACATACTACACGAAACAAACCAGTCCCAACAACAGGTTCTGCCATGTATGAGACCTTATGCAAAACAGTTTGTATTAGAACTATTATTACTGGGCCGTCAAATGTTCTGAGGAATAAATGCAGTAGTACAAACACCACAGTGAATATAGTTCAAGAAAAACATCACAGGGAATAGTTTCAAGCTACAATAATCATACATCAGTAAAAAATAATGTTGTATATGCCCATAAAAAGCGTCCTAGTGCAAAATCCTACCAAGAATTCCCCAAAACAAATAAACTTTTAGTACATGGACCATAGAAAGTTTTCCAATGTGGAAATACTGCATCTAGATTTCAACAGTAGAATATGCATGAGAGTAGTAAAGATAGTGATCAAGGTATCACCTGGCTTTCGCTTCCCGATTTAACCTCCATTTGTTGTCACAATATCTGCGCAGCTTCTGTTCCATGTCCATGAATGGTAACACCTTCAGCTTCCTGTAATCAGAAAAGTCATCACATAAATAAAAAAAGAATAAATGGATCAGACCAACAGATCATAGATAGGTTTTCATTATTAATGCACAATCTGGAATGGTGCTACTGTAGGAAGAAAGGGGTAGTTATAAGAAAATAGCATCTATGCTGGTAACATGTCATGATATTTTTAATTGAACCAAACCTCCAAGATCATGTCAGCGATTAAAACCGGCATTAACCAAACCATCCATACACAATGACAAAGAAGCTAAAAGGACAACCCGCCATGCATCACAAAAAGTATACCCTGGTCTCTTAGCAAAAGCCATTTCTATTCGATGCACTTTCCTTAACAAATTCTATGGAACCTATGACTCCGCAAGTTATATAAGAAATTCCAACCAAAGGGCTCCATTCTTCATCAGTTAGATTCTAACTGATCAATGCTCAATAGTCATGGAAACCTCCACTCCCAGTACATACGAATATTTGGAGAAACCCATGGATACAAATTAAAATATAATAGATAAGATACTAATATATAAATGTAGACAACCATCAACAGGCCTTCTCCCATACCAAGTCCACACAATCAGTACATAGCCTTTTTTAGAACACTTCATAGATATCTAATTGGAATTTTATTTGCCATTTATTTTTTGCAAGTAAAAAAACTGCTAGAAAATATAGAACAAATCCAGTGACTTAAATATACCCAATCGACTAACAAAGCATGCAACTGACCAATAATGAATCATTTAAGAAATAGTTTTAGTGGACCATCCACCTTGAATAATTAACATCTACCATTCCATATGATACGTTGAATCCTACCCCAAGTGTTGTAGCGTATTTCTAGTTTAATTCAGTTATAGTTCTCAACCAAAATTATCTCCATAATCCTCAATCCAAATACTTGAAAGCCGTCGACAACAGTTTATGACAACAGTTTAAATTTGAACAACACTGGCAGTAATGGGATGTGTACATATACATAGCCATGGGGCTGTGTATTTTGTAGTCGGTACCTACAATTGGGCTGACTTCCATCAAGAGAATAACAGGCTCCAGCCGGGCAGATGGATCTCGTCAGCAACCAAGGCAACTAAATCCAAGGCAACAAAGTAAGATGCAGCAAGCAATGTGATTTGTAGCAGCCTGTGGCTAAATTAGATTAGCAAGTCAGTGGGAGGGAGAGGGGAAGTGCTACCTGCAAGGAAGGGATCCATTGCCGTCAGGAAGGAAGCAGGGACCTTGTGCGGTGCGTCGTGGTCGGAATCGAGCTCGGGTCCTCGTCCCTCTCCGCGTCGTGGTCATCCTCGCTTGCTGTTTGGAATCAAACAAACAGAACATCGATCACACATAGACTGACAGGGAGAATGGAAGGATGAGCGGCGGATCGAACCTTGGGAGTCTGACGCCGACAGCGAGCACTGCAACTGTTCGCGGAAGAAGGCGACCGCGGATCCGTGACCGCATCTAGGAGTTCGCGGAAGAATGAAGGGGGAAAGCACTTGCGTGTTCTCGACGAGGCCTAGCTGGATGACGCCGGCGGGGTTGGAGGCAGGGTGGTAGGGGTCGTCGGCGCAGTGGCGGAGGCTGGCGTAGTAGAGGGAGTCCTCGTCGCCGGCGCGGACGACGGCGCCGCGGGCGGAGAGGGCCGGGAGCGCGCGTGGGGAGAGGAGGCCCCGCGAGAGGGAGCGGTGGATCGGCGAGAGAGGGCGCCGCGGAGGAAGCGGCGGCGGCCAAGGGGGACCCTGGGGCCGGGCGGTTGTGCTTGATGTAGAGCTGGAGGAAGTAGAAGTGACGTGCAGGGGGTGAGGGAGCCAAGGATGAGGCCGCCCCGGCCATGCACCACCTCCTGTGGCGGCGCATCCCCGTCTGCCCTCCGCTGACGATGAGCGGCGGCGGCTCGGACCGGAGAGAAGGAGAGGAGCGAGAGCGACGGCTCCGCGAGCGAGAGACGCGAGAGGAGAAGACTGAACCCTAGCCGATTGGGGATGAGGCCACGAATCGGGGTAAGCCACCTGGCGCCGGGTATGCGAAATCCCAATAATGCCCTCGGCGGGGCGTAGGAATAACACGCGGTGGCAGAGATATTTCACCGCTGGGACCGAGGCGACGGGCGCACAGAACCTGACTCCAGACACAGTCGCTGACAAACGGGGCCCACCAGCTAGCGACCCCACAGGTCAGTGAGTTCCGATCGAAGCCACAGAGTGGGCGAGGCCGGGAAAAAACGGTAACTATTCATTGCTACAGGCGCGCGGCTCGATCCGACGGACAGAATTATTCACCGCATTGATCCAACGCCCAGAATCGCATCAGGAAAACGCATCCAACGGCCAGAATCAACAGATCGCTGAGAGAGCCCGGGAAGCACTGGATCTCTTATTACTCGATGCTAGTTATTATAGAACCAATATGCTAATAAGGGTAACTAGAAGTGCTAAACGCCAAAGGACCAAAGAGATAAGATGCTCTTGTCTTTCTCTGTGCAGTCACGAACGATTGATTCGCTTGGTTCGGCGTTGCACAGACTGCTTCTCCATCTTGAAGAATCAGGAAGGGCGGTCGCGTTGCCGATTGAAGGTCCTCGTGCTGCATCGTGGGGTGACTTCACGCTGTGCGCCTGCAGTTGGCCGCCGCCATCCGGTTTCTCGCCGGGAGGAACGGCAGCGTGGAAAGGGCGGCCAAGTCGTAGGCTTCGCGCCGCGCGCCGTCCCGCAAGGAGCCGGGCCAGGATGGGTGCTGGCCGCCGCCGTCTTCGCCGACCACCGCGTCGTGAGCGGCTGTGGAGCGTGGAGACGTGCCGGGCGCCGCCGTGATGCGGGGCCGTGGCCGGTAGCCGCCCGGAGCCACGGATGCGTGCAGAGGCGCAGGGGCCGAACATGGATCCGCCTCGCCGCGTCGTCCGCTTGGTCCGAGGGGCCGAGGGCCACCGTTTCATCAACGCCGGAGGGCGTCGCCTCATGGGCATGCACCGGTCTCGCTGTTCTTTTCTCCTTCTACTATGCTCTTCCCGAGTTGCATCTGTTCTTGTCGAGGACGATGTCGTTCATCGTTTGGTTCCCGTGTTCTTCGTTGGCCTCGTATTTTAGGCTGATCCCCTTTTCTCCGTGACGAAATCGCTCGAGCGGATAGCGAAGTGCTGATAACGTGTGAAAGTAAAAAGTAAAAACGAGAGACGGAGAGCGAATGATGGAACAGTTGTTTCTCATTGATTGAAGACAGGGTATTTATACCCACTTTACAAGGCAGTTATGATTACAATGTCGGTAACTACAACCGACCTAAGCATTGATTATTAGGATTAAATTAATCCTTAACAGGTTGATCAACACTGATACAGAGTCTTTAGCTCTGTCGGTTACCTTATCGGTAATCACCTTGAGCGGGGGGATCAATTGCATTGCCTCTTCTTCGAGATGGGCAACTGTTTTCCCGCTTTTATTACTACTTGTACATTTTGACTGCTCCGTTTGTTCCTCATATGACTTCCTAATAGAGCGTTCATAGTCTGATGCCCTATTCTCCACATGTGTCGGGGCTCGCTCTAGAAGTCCCACAAAGTGCTCTATGGTTTTCGCAGGTATTATCTCCTTTAGCGGCGTGGGCGGTTTTGGTGCAAAATGGGACTTCACTTTGAAAGCCACGACCGCTTTGGTTTCCTCATCAATCATCTCATAAGCTAACTTCTTTTTGGTAGGAAGCTTGTCGTTGGCTTTCTTCTTTGGTGATCTCTTTCGCTTTTGGCCCTGCTGCTAGGACATAGGGGGTGGAGTCGGCTGACGCAGCGGAGGTTGATATGGCAGACTCGCGATGGGCTCCCTCTTGAGGTAGGGTGGAGTCAGCTGACGCGGCGGACTTAGAGGTGTATTGCTACTCGGAGGAGTCAGTGGCCTTGGCGCCAAGTTTGGAAACACGATGCATTCCTTCCTCCACAGAATGACACCACGTATGACTTCTCCTGGTGTCTGCTCCCATTCACCTTCAGGAATGTCAAGCTCTTGTGAGTCAGATCCTGACAGAACTTCATCCACCCCAAAATGAGCATAGCCAACTGGAATCGAATTGCCATGGATGGTTGCTTCAGGTGCATTCTGTTGGGGATATAACTATTGGGTATGACCCGCCCAGGAGGGGCCGGGTCGTACCACTGGCGGTTCATAATAAGAAGGCCCATGAAGATGTTGAAGACGGCGGTTCATGAAGCAAGCTTACTAAAGGCCCAAGACCCAAAGGCGACTTGAGGACCACGGGCGTAAACCGCCATATGTTAACTTGTATGTTAAGGAAAGTGTAGTTCTGTCACCAAGCCGGACACATTGTGTATGAGTCGGCCGGGACTCTGTAAGCCGCCGGGCATCAGCTTGTGTATATAAAGGGGTGACCCGGCGGTGGTTTAGGTCAAGAAAGAAGAGATCGAGAACTAGGTCAAGCGTATTCGCTCCCTGGTAATCGAAGCCCAAGCAATATAACCCTAAACTGGAGTAGGCCTTTACCTCCACCGCGAGGGGCCGAACCAGTATAAACTCTTTGTGTCATTTGTCCCGTTTAACCCCTTCAAGCTAGGGCATCTGCCTTGATAAATCCACGATAGTTGGCACCCACCGTGGGGCCAGCGCATGGTGGTTTCGAGTTCTTGAAGGGCAGCTTCGCAGGGCTCAAGGGATATGCTGTGGGCCAGATGGCTAAGAGTCATCGTGGCAAGCTCTACATCGATGACGAGGGCTGGGAAACCGAGGCCGGCTCAATAGAGTACGGGTACCGGGTCCCCTTTGGCGGAATCCATGTCTTCATTGGCAAGATTGGTGAGTCGGAAACTGAGCCGGACATCTGCACCGACATCGTTAAAACGGTTCGGCGCACGCGACCCGCCAAGGTTCAAGTCGCCCCGAAGCATGTCTTTGTTGGCTTCGTTCACAGAGCGGAGCTGGAAGGAGGATCTGAATCTGGTGGTGAGAAGGTTGTCTACTCAGGCGACGAGTGCTCAACTGGTGAGACCAACTCCATCTATCAGGTTCAGGATGGTGGGCTTGGGGGTCATTCCGATGGTGACAGTATTTCGGACCCCTACGAGCCGCCACACTGGGTTGCGATCTTCATGGCCGGTACACATCCCGGGCAGGATTCTTCCACTCTAGCAGCAATGATCTCTGGGTCAGCAACGACGACGGTCGCCGGGGCAGGAGGCCCTGTGCGCCCGCCGGCTCAAGTGTTGTCTGATCTGTTGGATGCCCTGGCAACGTTGTTGACGGCGGAGTTTAACCCGGCGAATAAAACTCATCATAACGCGGATGTTGCAAAATTACGAGATGAGATAACCCAAGCCAAGGAGGAGCTAAACGCGGAGAACACCCGGATGGCAATGGAGCGAGCCGCCTTGCAGAGGGAAGCAGAACAGCTTTAGGCAGAGAGCTTCCGCTTAATCCTGGACCGGGACGCATCAAACGTTGTCTTTAACAAAATGCATGTAAGTCGATTACCCCCAGCTTACAATGCGAGGAATCTTTTTAACACGCCTGGGGCAGGAACCAGTAACCCACCTGGTGTGGATCAGGCCATTGAGGCACCGGTGGCTCGAGCACCGGTTCAGCCACGTGCTACACACCCCCACGTTTGACTTTAACCCCTCCTCGGCATGTTCCGACGCCCCCGGGGTATTTTTCTAACCCCTTGGATAACATGATAGCTGCGGCTACTCGACTGGCGGCTTTACCAGCTCAGGATGAGTCGCCAGCGGTAATGGAAATTTGGAGAGCCGGAGAGCTTCTTCAGACGGCTGTGGCCCAACAGGTGACTTATTCATATAGTTGTGATTGTATCCATTCAACACCACGTCCAAGCTGGAGTTATAGCAGGCATATCGATGAACTGGCCATGTAAAGCAGTGAACGACACCGCAATCAGCCCCGTAGGCCTGGCCGTGCTGGTAATGATGCTAAGGCTTTGGTGGACCAGGGCAGGGCACGACGTGAGGCGGAGCTGGCGGCTCAATTGGTGGCTCAACAACAATCTCTGGTTTATCCGTCAGCGTCTATGGAGGCAGGAGTGACCTCTAGAACCGTGGGTGTGCCATGTTTAGTGTCGGCTTTACGCAATGAGCGCTTGCCTAAGGATTTCAAGGGCCCCCGTATGGTCACTACTAGGGAAAAGCCTATACACAGAATCTTACCAGCAGCGCTCCCCAAAATACCACGCTACTGCTATTTAGCAGCAGCGCGTGATACCGAAATGCGCTGCTGACAGGAAAATAGCAGTAGCGCGTCCACCACAAACCGTGCTACTGCTATAATTGCCATGACCTCCCCCCCCCCGCTAGTTATAGCCGTACCGCACTATACCGAACAGCGCTAGTGCTATAGAAGTTAGCAGAAGCACGCTTCTAGGAAAACCGCTACTGCTAAGATCAGCCCACAAGTTTAGCCCCACCTCGCTCCATGAACAGGGTGTTTACCACCTTAAATATGTTATTTCTGAAACTACCACAACCAGTTGGTCTTCACTGAACTCTACGTGTAAAATTTGTGGCCGCAATATGAGTCCTCTCTGGTTCCTACCGGAGAGGACTCATATTGACAATTCAGATCGTACACAAAAAGATCATTGATGGCAAATGTATTTTTGCATTGACGTATTTTTTGTATAGTTACACTTAGAAGTAGCGGTTTATATGCAAAGCGCTACTGCTATTCAGATTAGCTGTAGCGCATTTTGGAAAACGCGCTACAACTATCCCTACCTTATCCCCATGCGCACGACCGGCCCTCACTCACACTCTCACTCTCGCCCCCGTGCCGATAACCGTCGTCGTGCGTCGTCGCCGCCGCCGCCTTCGTCCGTCCGCCGCCGAGGTACTCCCCTCCTTCCGTCCCTCCTCCCTCCTCCTCGCACATCCTCCCTCCGCCTGCGGCCGCCCCTCCCTCCTCCGTCGCCGCCCTCCTCCCTCCGCCTGCGGCCGCCCCTCCTCCCTCCTCCGCCGGCAGCCCTCCTCCCACCGCCCTCGACCTCGCCGCCCCTAGCTACCTCTCTGTCGCCCCCATCCCCTGCCACTAGTTAGTACTAGATTTAGTAGTTGTAGATGTTAATTTAGGGTTCATAGCTAGTACTAGATGTTGCTTAGTTAGTACTAGATTTTTAGTAGTAGTAGATGTTAATTACTAGTAGTGATGGTACTAGTTAACTAGGGCAGTATGATTAATAGTAGTTGTAGTTGAACTACTTTAGTTGTAGTTGAACTAGTTTAGTAAGTAAATTAATAAACTAGTTGAATTAATAGAACTAATGTATTTTTAGTAAGATAATTAATATAACTAGTTGAACTACTTTATTTTTAGAAAGAACTAGTTTTTTTCTATTTATAGTAAGTTTATATTTAGTAAGAACTAGTTGAATTAATAAAACTAGTTGAACATGTCATATTTGTTATTATTTTTTAGTTTAAGCAATTATTCGGGATGTATTAGTGATAACTTATATGGTTTCAGGTGACCACCGTCGTCCCCGTCACCGACCCCCTCCGACATCCCCGCCGTCGTCCCAGTCACCGACCTCCTCCGACATCGAGGTGAGACCAGCCAAATATCCTTGTATATCTTGTGTTGTTGCTCAAATAAGATATCTGGTTGCCCAAGTGGCCGTTCATGTTCAGTTTACATCTCTGAGTGGCCTATGTTTTGCCGGAGTGTTGATTAATTTCCGTTCCAGCAAATTTCAGGCGCTCGATATGTCCTTTTTTAGCAAAGGTCATGCCGGATTTTTTCGTGAATTCTGGCATGACTTGTGCTAGAATATGTACAAGTTTAATCTTTCAATTATGAACGTAGGAAATGTCGTACTCGGACAATGACAGTCTCCCGAGGGAGTGTAGCTGGTGCCACGACGATCGAGGTATGTGCGACAGGTTCGTTCAGCTGGACGAAGATTGGCGCTTCAGCATTAAGCTCGAGGAGACCTTCAATTGTGAAACGGTACGCAACAACGACAAGTGTTTTTTTCGTAATTAAGCATGACTTCAACTATTTCAACGTCTAATTTTCATATTTTACAATTCGACTAGCTTATCCCATGCCATGCAAGACGCTATGTCTTGGAGAGGATGGGTTTTGAAGACCATGAAAATTTCGAAACAAAGAAAATACACCTAAGGACCCATCATGATATGGATTTTGAAGTAAATTTGTGCAATGCTCAGAGCGTAACCCATTTTGGTTGCCAAAATTGGGAAGCACTTTGCAAAATGTATGGTTTTTATGAGGGTATGATTGTCACCATGGATCTTGGTGATCCTGACATCGAGCAAGCCAATATGGACATTTGGGTCCTTGTTGATACGCTTCCGATTGTACCGCTATGTGAGTTTCTCAAACATAGTTATTAACTAATTTATATTGTTTATTTCAAAATAGTTGATAGCTTATTTCCATTGACAACTTATTTTGATTCTTCAAAGACTGTGCGGAAGATGGTAGATAAAACCCACTACACCGATGGCACCGAATTAACCTATAAGGAGAAAAATCATCTAATCGCATTTTGTACTCTTCTTGAGAATTACAATAACTATTATCGAACTCCTCCAAATTATGGTGAATACGTGCCACTAGTGCATGTGTTGAACCACGGTAACTTCTCTGGAGATACCCTGGTAAGATTTTTTACTATTACGACATCCGTGCATCTTTTGCATACTTCTAAAAGTAGTACATCATTGCTAACTACGAAGTTATTATTATGTTTTTCAACAGAAACTCCCGATGGATTGTGTGCCTCATCTGATGTCTCTGAATGGTCGCCTCTCAGTTCTGAACATACTGCCAGGTAAATCTACGGAGCTTACCTGTGCATATTGGATTTCTAAAACCCGTGAACACATGTTCATCAAAGAATGGAAGAAATGTATGGACATTCGCAAGGAGGTTCTTGGAAGTAATATTCAGCGAAAGGCAAGAATTGGAGACAGGCTAATCTCCATTCTCCATAATGGAGAGTCAGGGGCTATCTTGTTTTTTGGTATTTTACCTTAGAAAATGTAGTAGGTCTTAATCGAATGTAATAGGTCCTATGAGGTACAATATGTTTATTATGTGGTAATGTGTTAGAGTTGATAATGAGGAGTACTTGTCATTACGACTAGTGACCAATTTGCTATGTGATGTCATTGATGAAAACGATGATCTTGAGGAGGTGTTATATGACAATGATGTATTATGATGATAAGTTGTTAATGATATGATGATGATGATGATATTATTATATCATTGGGTGAAAGAACCGCGGATTAGTTTCAAGTGGATGGACATCCACTTGAAACTAGTCCACGGTTCTTTCACCCCGTGATGTAATAACTCATTATGATGTAAAAACAATCTCTAAATTCCTGTTGTATGAAAACTTGTGTAAAGGTGTATGAATACAACATGAAATAAAAAAGAAATAAAATACTAAATAATAGTAATAGCGCGGGAAAGGAGAAGCGCTACTACTAATTACCAGTAGCGCTGTTTTGACGAAGCGCTACTACTAAGTCAATTTAGCAGTAGCGTGGATCTAGGCGCGCTAATGCTAAGCATTAGTTGTAGCGCCTTATCAGTAGCGCTCCTGTCTACGCTACTAATAGGCCTAAAACCCGCGCTGCTGCTAGGCTTTTCCCTAGTAGTGGGTGCCTAACTACATGGCGGATCAGCCCCAGAGGCTTGGATTGAGAGTTATGAGATGGCCATGGAGATGTTGCATGTCAGTGATGCTTCATGTGCTAAGTATTTCACCATGATGTTGGATGGGCCGGCTCGTACTTGGTTGAAAAGCATGCCCGCTAACTCCATTGGGTCATGGGCGGAGTTGAAAAGGCAATTCATTCAAAAATTTAAAGACACGTGCAAGCAGCCTATTTCAATTCTGGATCTGGATTCCTGCTTTCAAGGTGAAGGCAAGTCAACAACCAATTGGGTGCGCTGGATTTCAGTTGTTATACATTCATCGGACAGTATCAACGCCGGTTTAGTAGTCCTAGTTTTAGAGAAGAATTGTCACTTCCTTCCTCTTAAGCAGAAATTGGGGCGGCTTAAGCGTAATTGTGATGATATGGGGGAGCTCATGGCAGCTCTCGTCAAGTATGCTGACTCTGATAGCACTAAAGATCTTGAGTCTGATGAGGAGAAGGCTAGGAAAGATAAGAAGGGTGGCAATACAAAGGGACAACATAACACGGCGGGTCAAGGTGGTAATGTTAAGCGTAAGGCGGACAACTGTTTAGACTTTGTGGCTAACACCAGCACGCAGAATAATAACCAACATCGTAAGGGGAAAGCACAAGCGCCCCGGTTTGGAGGGCCAAAGTTAACCTTGAAGCCATGATGAATCAGCCTTGTCTGAAACACAGGACCCAGGATAAGTCGGCCAGTCATCTGTGGAAGGATTGCTTCATCATGAGGGAGTACAAAAAATATAACTTTTTCAGAACAATCATGGCCTGCACGACGGTTCAAGTTCTGGTTCTCATGGACCTGGCTTTGGAGGTGGCGACTCAAGCTCTGGCTTTCAAGACCAAGGAAATCATGGTGGTTTTAATCAGAAATCAGGCCAAGGGAATCAGCAGCAGCAGTCTGGCTATCAGAGTATTCTAAAGCAGCTGAATGGTGGTCAGTATCATGTCTTCACCACAAGCCTGTGCAAGCGAGATCAGAAAATCCATAAGCGGGCGGTGAACTCTGTTGAGCCAACGGTGCCTCATTATTTAAGGTGGTCTGAGCAGCCTATTGTATGGAGCCATGAGGATTACCCACCCCGGGTTGACAATCCAGGTCAGTTGGCATTGGTGGTTGCTCCACAGGCAGGAGGGTATAAGCTTACGAAGGTTCTCATGGATGGGGGCAGCAGTATCAATATCCTCTACTATGAGACTTTTTATCGCATGAATTTGACTGACAAAGATCTTAAGGCGCCTTCTACTGTTTTCCATGGGGTGGTGCTTGGTGAGTCGGCATATCCAGTAGGGAAGATAACACTGGAGGTAGCCTTTGGAGATAATCACGACTCCAGGGATGAGAAGTTGACCATTGAGGTGGTGAAGATCAAAAGCCCATACCATGCTTTGTTCGGCCGGCCGGCTTACGCCAAGTTTATGGCACAACTGTGTTATGTCTATTTGCAGCTTAAGATGTCGGGTCATAAGGGCACCATCATGGTGCATGGTAATAGAAGAATTGCTCTCGATTGTGAAGAGGGTGATGCTGCTTATGCTGAGTCGGCCTGGGCCACTGAGGATTTGAAGTTTTATAAGGACAATGTTGACCGAATGGATATGACCCCTTTGAAGAAGACAACTACACAGAATGACCCCCTATTGAAGTTTAAGTCGGCAGATGACACTAAGCTGGTTGACTTTGTGCCTAGCGACTCGTCCAAGGAGTTCAGCATCATGCTAATATGGATCCGAAATAGGAAAGCGCGCTCATCGAGTTCATCGGTGAGAACCGGGACATCTTTGCATGGTAGCCTTCTGACATGCCAAGTGTATCGAGGGAACTCGCTGAGCACACTCTTAATGTGGATCCCAAGTTTAAACCGGTCAAGCAATTTTTGCATCATTTTAATGAGGAAAGGCGCAAGGCAATTGGCGAAGAGGTGGCCCGTCTCTTGGTGGCAGGGTTCATCATTGAACTTTTTCATCCTGAGTGGTTGGCTAACCCGGTGCTGGTGCTTAAGAAAAATGGCACTTGGCGTATGTGTGTGGATTATATAGACCTTAACAAGGCATGTCTGGCTAATCCTTTTTCTCTCCCTCGTATTGATCAGATTATTGATGATACGGCGGGTTGTGAGCATTTGAGTTTTTTGGATGCTTACTATGGTTATCATCAGATCAAGATGGTAGTTAAGGACCATGAGAAGACAGCTTTCATCACTCCCTTTGGAGCCTTCTGTTATGTGTCTATGCCTTTTGGGCTCAAGAGTGCCCAGGCAACTTACCAACGATGTGTTCAGAATTTCCTCCATGGCCAGATTGGGCGCAATGTTCACGCTTATGTAGATGATATTGTTGTGAAATCCAGGAAGAAAGAAACCTTGATAGATGATTTGAAAGAGACATTTGACAACCTCAGGGCCTATAAAATGATCCTTAACCCGGCCAAGTGAGTTTTTGGCATGCCAACAGGAAAGTTTCTCCAGGAGACCCAGCACCGAACAAGGTCGATGCCGGTTAAGCCATTAGCCATGAAGGCTCTGAGCTTAGAAAACATGGGCGCATACTTGGCCCGCTCCTTGGTGTTGATCCGTGGTGGAAGTGGATGTGTGTTGCTAAGACGGTGGTCACGATAACCCGGTAGAGGATTCTTGTCTTCTGAAGATGTGCTTTGGCAATAGAACCAAGTTTGGTTCCAATCATTGGGATGGCTTTGCGACTTGGCATAAGGAAAACAGTCTTCTTTCCTCTTCTGAATTGAAACCCTGCCGAGTTCCAAGTTGGGTCCATCAGTAAACTCTGCCTGACGGTTTAAATAATAAAACTCTCTAAACAGTTCAACCGTGAGCTCCTCTTAAAGATAAGCTTCACAAAATACTTGGAATATGCAAATATTGGACACGGAATTGGGCCCAATGTCTTGAGGATGAAGTTGGAAAAAGTGAAGTACGTCTCGGAAGAACTTTGAGCCGAGCGGGCTAAACCCCCAGATCATGTGGTCAATGAAAACAATCACTTCTCCATCCTTGGGCTCAAGAGGATTTTGAAGGCCTGGGACCCTCCAGTGGATGGACTCTTTCTTGGCTAAGGTTCCAGTTGCAACAAAGTTGTTCAGGTCTTCCTCGGTGACCCGGGATGGGACCCAGTTACAAGCAGTGAATGTCTTGGTCATTTTTGATGATCTGAAAAGAAGATTATGCGGGTTTAAGATTATGTGGTAAAGCCGGCTATTGGTTCAAGGGTAAAAATGATGAAACATGCATGCAAATGTGTTAAGACGGAGGATAGCATTGAAGTTATAAAGCTAAAATATTGGCGGCTTAAGAGGGAATTAATGGTGCCTGGCGGGTTACGGTTTATGAGTTAAGCCACCTGCACAATTATCAATTTTTAGATCTGTGAAGTGCAAAAATTGCTAAGTGTTGGACAAACAGCTTTCATAGATTGATGCTATGATTTTGGATCTACGGCAGTTTGAATAATGAAGAAAATTTCTAAACCTAATTGCAGCGACAAAGCAGTTCATGTGCCCAGATGAGATATCTACAGAGAGGAAGCATTCAAATATCAAAAATGAGTTCTAAGGCTAACGCCGTGCACGATGAGCATCAAAACTTACAGGAAATAGTGAAGAACGAAGAATGGCGGAGATGAACTCCGACGAACTCGTAGAAACCCTAATGAGATCTACGGTGAGAAAAAGGGAAAAACTTACTGGAGCCGTTGAACAACAGAGGCATCGGACGACCTCTGGTCGATTCAGGTTGATGCAGCGGCCGCAGTTGAGGCAGTGGTGAAGGTCGACGGTGGCGGTGGAGCTCGGGTGCTGAGGCGTCGTGAGGAAGAAGATGAAAACAAGGAGGAAAGGGGGGATAGTGAAAGGGACCCCTGGCCCTATTTATAAGGCAGAAGGATAAGTGGCATGCGTGGAAATCGAGGAGGCTAAAAATGGATAAGTGACAGCACAGACGCCTTGATTTTCGGAGATTCATTAAAAGTGAAGGCATATTAATATTTGGGCGTCGTGTGATATTAATGTGAGATGATGTCATGGCGGCTTACCGCGATTCTGTGAGCTGATGTCACGGCGGGTTATAAGATCCCGAAAGGACAGATGAGGCAAGGGATTTTTCTAAGTGTTGAACATTGATATGAACAATTTCACATCAACCTGGGGCCTAATGTTGGGGATATAACTATTGGGTATGACCCGCCCAGGAGGGGCCGGGTCGTACCACTAGCAGTTCATAATAAGAAGGCCCATGAAGATGTTGAAGACGGCGGTTCATGAAGCAAGCTTACTAAAGGCACAAGACCCAAAGGCGACTTGAGGCCCACGGGCATAAACCGCCATATGTTAACTTGTATGTTAAGGAAAGTGTACTTCTGTCACCGAGCCGGACACGTTGTGTATGAGCCGGCCGGGACTCTATAAGCCGCTGGGCATAAGCCTGTGTATATAAAGGGGTGACCCGGTGGCGGTTGAGGGCAAGAAAGAAGAGATCGAGAACTAGGTCAAGCGTATTCGCTCCCTGGTAACCGAAGCGCAAGCAATACAACCCTAAACTAGAGTAGGCCTTTACCTCCACCGCGAGGGGCCAAACCAGTATAAACTCTCTATGTCCTTTGTCCCGTTTAACCCCTTCAAGCTAACTACATTGCGATGGCTCCACATCTAAGTCCTCATACTAGGGCATCTGCCGTGACAAATCCACGACACATTCGGTAAAGCAAAGCCGACCACCACCCTTCATGGACATGTTCTTCATTTTCTGGTATAGCTCACAACGTGTCCTCTCTTTGATATCATCCACGGGGTAGCGAGCCAGCTGTCGGTGTCAAAACCGGCTGCTCTCGGGTAGGGGTCCCGAACTGTGCGTCTAAGGCTGATGGTAACAGGAGGCGGGGGACACGATGTTTACCCAGGTTCGGGCCCTCTCTATGGAGGTAATAGCCTACTTCCTGCTTGATTGATCTTGGTGAATATGAGTATTACAAGAGTTGATCTACCACGAGATCGTAATGGCTAAACCCTAGAAGTCTAGCCTATGATTATGATTGTCCTTGTCTCTACGGACTAAACCCTCTGGTTTATATAGACACCGGAGGGGGCTAGGGTTACACAAAGTCGGTTACAGAGAAAGGAATCTACATATCTGAAACGCCAAGCTTTCCTTCCACGCAAAGGAGAGTCCCATCCGGACATGGGAATAAGTCTTCTGTCTTGTATCTTCATACCCCAACGGTCTGGCCCATGTACATAGTCCGGCCGTCCGAGGACCCCTTAATCCAGGACTCCCTCACCAGCGATACATCATCGGCCCAGAACCCCTGGAACCCACGCTGCTTTTTCGCATAGATGGGACAGTACTATCCAATGCTAGATTTGCTTGCTCCTGCCGCGGAGACCCCCTTTGATGGCTAATTGTGTCGATCTGCTCCTGCGGTTGCTGTAACATGCATTCCAACTCCGTGTTCTTTGTCTCTACCTTCTGAAGCCGGTCTGCATCCTACTTCTTCTTTTTCTGACGGCTTCTATAAGTGTCGTTCCACTCCGAAAACCCTTGAACCCACGGAACAATGCCTTTGCCTCGTGTTCGTTATCCATGTTCAGGATTCTTGAGGGCTCGTGTAAGCTCATCGGTCTCTCCCTCTCAAGCTGGAACATCCCCTTTCGAGCATCTTCTATTGCTTCAAGTAAAGCTTCCGAGGCTATTTTGAGATCTTCCTTTTTAATAATCTCCCCTGTTGTTGGGTCCAACTTTCCCCCATGCGCATAAAACCAATTCTTGGACCTCTCGGGCCAATCCACTATTTTTGGAATGACCCCTTCAGCAAGCATCTTGGCCTCAGGTGCTTACCACTTACGCACGGCTCTCTTGTAGCCACCTGTCCACAGAACATGGTGATACTCTTTTTTTACAGCATTTATCTTATTTTTTCTTGACCTTTCCTTAGCTTCATCTGATTCCTTGTACTTCACAAATACGTCCCGGTGATATTTTACCTTCTCTAGTGCTCCACTGAATTCTAGCATCTTCCTTTCCGCCTTGATGTAGTCACCGTATAATCTTTTATTCCAGCTCTGGAATTGTGTGGCCAACGTCTTAAGAGCATACTACTTGACTTTCAACCATTGGCCATCTGTGAGACCCTCTAGTAGGTTGAAATGTGACATGAGCATATCCCAAAGCAAAATTTTCGATATTTCATCAACATAACTAACTCCTCGATCTTCCTTTGGCTTATTCCATTCTTGAACGGTGATCGGGATGTTGTCCCTAACAATAACTCTGCATTGATTTATAAATTTACAGGAATTCTTTACAGGAAAAATCGATTCAGCATCTTCTGTGACTTCATCGATGTTGAACTTTATGCCATCGCCTAACTTTTTGGCCTGGCTCGTACCCTTTTAGAAGATTTGCTCAATCTGAGGGGCTAAAATAAGAAAGATTCATTAATATATATTTATATGTATATATATATATATATATATAAATCAATTAATACATGAAAGAGCTAGTTATCGACTAGAGGGGGGTGAATAGGTGATTTTTATGGAAGTCTTCAAAACATGGGAGTTTTGAAGACAAACAATAGAAATGACACTATTCGTATGCAGCGGAAGGTAGACTACACTAGACAAGCCATAGTCAAGTATTCAATGAAGTGAAAGCACAAAGACTATCAGCAGCTAGGTAGTAAGGATCAAGATGGAAGATAGTATGAAGCCAATCAGGACAAGTAGTCACACAGTGAAGTCAAACAGATAATGCAAGCAGGCATTGACTTCACGAAGACAAACTATAAGTAAAGAGAAGTGAGAGATAGAACCAGTGGCTTCGGGAGGACAGAGATTTGTTAGACCAGTTCCAGTTGCTGTGACAACTGTACGTCTGGTTGGGGAGGCTGAGATTCAACTCAGAAGACCACGTCTTCACCTTATTCCCCTTGAGCTAAGGACACCTAGTCCCCGCCCAATCACTCTGGTAAGTCTTCAAGGTAGACTTCCAAACCTTCACATACTTCGTTTACCGGCAATCCACAATGACTCTTGGATGCTCAGAACGCGACGCCTAACCGGCTGGAGGATTCACAGTCCTCAAGTGTAACAAGTCTTCAGATCACGCGGACAGAAAGACTTCAGTGGTGCCAAACACTCTTTGGGCTCTGGGTGGTTTGGGCTTTGTCCTCACAAGGATTCTCTCTCAAATGCTTCGAAGGTGGGTTGCTCTCAAACGACAAAGGCCGTGTACTAACTCTGAGCAGCCACCAATTTATGGTGTAGGGGTGGGCTATTTATAGCCACTGGGCAACCCGACCTGATTTGTCCGAAATGACCCTGGGTCACTAAGGAACTGACACGTGTCCCATCGGCCAGATTTCAAACAAACACGGCAGCTTGACTTGGGCTACAAGTAAAGCTGACTCATCCGACTCTAGATAAGATTTGCTCTCATTGTCTTCGCTCGAAGACATATGATTTGGTTGAGCACCACTTCGGTCAACTCTGACTTTGTTCACTTGGACCCCACTTAACAGTGCGGTGGTTCCTATGACTCAACAAAGAAGAAAAGGAAACAACAAAACAACTAAGTCTTCGCGCTCCATAGTCTTCACTCGATGCCTTCTCATGTCATAGTCTTCAACATCAATAGCTTCACGGACCACCATTGTCTTCAATGTCTTCACACATTTTTAGGGGTCATCTCCGGAAGGTAAACCGAATCAATGAGGGACTACTACTTGTGTTATCCTGCAATTCTCACAAACACATTAGTCCCTCAACCAGGTTTGTCGTCAATACTCCAAAACCAACTAGAGGTGGCACTAGATGCACTTACAATCTCCCCCTTTTTGGTGATTGATGACAAACTGGTTGAAGTTTTCAACGGGGATAAAAGTATGTGAAATTGTAAAGGATTAAGATATTGTCTTCATAGGTGGCAAAAGGCTCCCCCTGAAGATGTGCATATAAATGTTTTGCATTGGAATGCAAATGCACATGGCAGGTTGTACTTGTGGAGATCCTCTTCACCATATGAAGACAATATATCATGCATGAACAGATATACAGGAATAATGACATGCATAATAAAAAATAGACACCTGCGGAATGACTTCATGCGGGATTTATCATCGCACATGCGGAATTTATCGTCGCATTACAGAATATTAGAAAAAGTAGAAGACGACCATCAAGTTTAAGTGTTACAACTCAAAGAACCAAATGTATCAAAAGAGAGAGTTGTAAACACTAGGCAAAAGTATAGCAACCACCCATATGGACCTGCTTGAAGACTATCAACATATGCTTCTCCCCCTTTTGTCAATAAGGACCAAAAAGGTTTGAAGACATAGTCTCTACTTGTTCCCATGAGGAGGAGGTGAGGCAGCAGGGTCGTCGTTGAGGTTTGGTGGTGCAGACGAACTTGGTGCGGTGTTGATACGCGCCGAAGTTGGAGGTGGTGAAGTAGCATCACCGGCGTCATCAAGGACTCTGGCATTAACAGTTGTCGTGGAGGAGGTGTACTCTGAATCTTCAAGGGACGGGGTTCGATGCAAGACAGCATTCCTCGGAGGAGTGGTGTCGAACTTGAATCTTTCTGTGAAGCCATCGTATTGAAGGTCAACTTCAGCACTGACCAATGTCAAACTCTTCCAGGACCGCCGACAGGTTTCATGAGTGACAAAGGCATTCTTGGTGGCAAGGTTGCAAATGCGATTGATATCCACCAAGAGGCTTTGAATCTGACGCTTTAGCCAGTAATGACGCTTTAGCCTGAACACCTTCAACATGCTGAGAGAAACTTTGATGATCAACATTGTGAAGATAAATTGCCTCCTTGGCAGGCTCTAGGTAAATGGCTTCGACGGACATATCAACCTCTAGCAGAAATATGAGATGGTTGTGTGCAGAGGGCTGATAGTCAATAGGAGAGTGAAGCTTGATCAGTCACATAACCCATGGAGCATAGAATTTCAGACCGAATATGTCTGAGCCAGATGCAGCAAATTGGCGAATGAAGAAATCCTGAGCATTGAAGCTGATGCCATTGAGAATATAAAAGATTAATGTCTTCATTGAGCCTTCTAGCTTTGCTGAGGAAGAATGTCCTTTGATGGGCCATAGAGTTTTCCTGATAATGTGATAGATGGTGCGGGGCAGATACTCTAGGTCTTCAACAAAGGATTCCTTGGGATACTCAGCATCCTGCGGCAGTGGCTTCATCATACTCAGCATTTGGCTCATATTGGGCTCAGGCTTCTGAAAGATGCTTTCCAACACATTGCGGTGATGCTGACAACCAGGTTCATAATGTTCACCTGGAGTGGACAGACCAGTAAGCTCAATGAGGTCAAGAGCTTTGGCTTCATGATGGACATTGCCTGTCATCCACTCAAGGACCCATGTCTTCGGATCCCTGTTGTAGCCGCGAATGTGGAGAGTTGCATAGAATTGCAACAAAAGCTCTTCATTCCAATTCTCCTTATCTGTCATAAACTGGAGAAGGCCTGCATCTCTGAAATAGTCGAGGGCTTCTTCTAAGCAGGGCAGGCCAGCAATGGCTTCGGAATCCAGATGCATATGAGGAAATATGTGCCCTTGATTGTATAGAACACAAGAGTAGTAGTTGCGCTGCTGATAACTCCAGAACCGATCATATGATATTCTTGGCTTGGAATATGGGTTCTTGGCTCTATCGAAGAAGGTGTTTTGTGCAATGAAGCCATTGACCTTGAATGATCCTGGCGCAGATGTAGTACCTGGAAACCTTGGCAGCCTCGGCTTTGGCTTCTGAACCTGTGGCATGTGCTCCATATGATAATCAAACTATGGTCCGGGAGTAGGCGGAGGAACCAGAATTGGCCATCTGACAGTGACAAGCTCGCCTTGATAAAAATCTTGCACAATAGTGTGTGGCCTTGGTGGCGGAACATGAGTAGTGGCATTAGCAAGGGCGTCAGGCTGCACATTTGGTGCAGGTGCATCATTGGCTTCATGCACAGTATTCATTGCAGGCGCCACATTATCTTTAGCCATGACAACGTCATTGGCTTCAGTAGTGTTGTTGGTGGCCGCCTCAGGATTTTCAACCTCCACTTGAGTAGCTGGAGGGTCGGGCACAGACACGTTCTCCCCGAGAACATCTTCTTGGTTGGTAGGGGGTGTGGCAACACATTCTTCATCTTGACGGGGTTCTTGATTTTCCTCGGCTGATGCAACCGGTAAGTCTTCAGCAACATTTGCTTTAGACACAGAGACATTCGCAGATGGAGTGGCTTCAGGAAATTCTAGCTGTGCTGCCACATTGGGTTCCACTTCTCCTTCTGGAACACTCGACGGAGCGACTTGTGGCCTTGGTCCTTTGCGAAGCCTGCAAAATGCGGGCGACGCCTTTGGAGTTGGAGTGGGATGGACCACATAGTCGTCATCATCATCAAGCACCGGATTGGTGACTTTAGGTGGGGGAGTTCGAGGTGAGTCTTGACTTGGTGTAGCTGTTTGGGGGCGATCAGCCCATGAGGCATCCTAAGAGATTGGCATCAAAGGACGACCAATACTGATGAGTTCGCTGGTCGTGAGAACAGGCGATGATACCATTGGGCGCTTGATCTGAGGAAGGACTTCATCATCAACTACATTGTCTTGGGGACCAATGTCTTCAGCCGTGATGGGGTCAACGGCTGGAACTTCTTCAGCTTCAGGAGCCTCTATGGAAGCAGGCTCATGAACTATCAATTGACGCTCTTGGTGTTCAAATGCGGGATGAGCGAAAGCAATGGGCTCAACAACGAGGGGCTCTATGGGAGCAGCCCAATCTTTCTTCTTGGTCTTTCTTTTCTTGGTAGGTGGTGCATCGTCAGTGGTGTTCTTGAGTTTGCGCTTTCTGGTTTCGGCTTTAGCTACCCTGGTTTTCTTCTATTCTGAAGCCACAGTGGGGACCTTAGGCTTCGAGCATGTCATACTTGCAGGGAAGACAATGCGAGGTTCTTCCCGCCTTGGTGCTTCAGTTTGGGCCACAGCAGGCTTCTTCTTCTTGGCAGCCAGCTTGGCATCTATGCCAGGACGCCCAAGTGCCTTGCGCTTCTCAGCTTCATTGTAAGCTTGAACACACTTGGCAGCTAGATTCTTCATTCACTCACGTGAACCTTTGGCTTCTTCGCGCTTCTTGCGAAATGCCTCCTTGAGGTCATGCAGCATCAGCTTGAAGTTTTGAACATCAGCCACACTGAGCTTGGACACATGCTTCTTGTACTGATCTTTTTGAAAATCAATTTTGTTCTTCAGTTCAACTATCCGTTGAGCCAGTGCCGACTCAGGAGCAATGGCGCCTTAAAAGGAGACGCTGATGCCAATTGGGAGCTGAAGCTCATCAAAGCTGAGATTGGGGTTGTCAAACCACTCATCAATGAAGTTATCCAGAATGTTCACGTCGAAGAGGGGCAGATCATTGAAGATCTCTGCCTCTTGCTTGCTCTTTATCAGCTACTCAAGAGCATCATCTGATGACAGATCAATGGCTTCGGCTTCGTTCCTCAGAACGGCAACAGGCGTCAGGGCTTGACCAGAACTTTGAACATTTTTCTCCTGTGTCTTCTCTTTCTTCTTGGAGATGCGAGAGAGATCTTCAGAATTGTTACTTGGAGCAGGAGGGGCAGTTGCCAATGGCTTCACTCGAGAAGCTTTTGGTGTAGCAGTAGGTTTTGAAGCCTTAGATTTCTTTTGCTTCTGTGGCTTAGGAGGAGGAGCTGGTGCACATCAGAGTCAACATCATCACCAGAGTGATCCACATTTGCTCCTTGGACAGCAATGTGATTGATGAGGCCTTTGAGGTTGTAGAAGGGGCCGATTCTGTTTTCATTGGCTTCACGGGTGCCATCTTCTCGAGGAGAAGACGGACCTGGGTTGAAGTCAAGTCCAAATGCCTTCTTGTTCTTCACAGCAAAGTCTTTGGCGAATTTGAAGTTGCACTTGAACAGATTGTCTTCGCGACACCACAGCAGAGATGAAGGGTCAGCATTCTCTGGTTGTGGTCCGTGAACCGTGCACGGATAGAAACCTTTCCCAATAGCTTCAGTCTTGGACCTGGGAGGAAGATTTTTGTATAGTATATCTCCCCAGGGTCGCTTGATGGCATTCTTCTCGGCATACTCTTCAGTGACAAATCTATAGTTGAACCATTCCTCTGCCCAATATCTTCGAATCCATTGGATTCGATTCTTGCGTTCTCCATAGGTCTCCTCTGGGTCTGTCTTGTATAGTTGGTGCAGATCAGGTGGCAAATCTTTGGAAGTATTCCCACAGCGCTGTCTGCCTCCCTTTCTAGCTGACTTCTCTGTAGCCATGAAGCTTAACCTGAAAGGCTTCAGAACTAGCAAGGGCTTCCAGCGGCTTGTCAGATAAGAACTGGCTTCAGGAGAATTTATGTGACTCTGTAAGAATTCTGCAAATGAATGCAGACTATGAGAACCAAGGGATTCTCCCACAGACATGTACATGTGACAGCATTAGAGGTGCGAGGGAAGGGGAAGAGGTCATATGCATTCTCAGAAGATTTTGAAGATAAATCAGTTTGAACACATTGACCTCATAACGCGAAGACATTCACTTATTCATTGAGAGTTGGTTACAGATTTGTACGAATCCAAAAATAAGTACAAGTGAGGAATCTATCTTGTAGTGAGGCATAAGTGAACAGATAGGCATAGGTATGAGATGCAGAAAGGGATAGATTCAACTTTGGAGGTCTAGAAACCGCTTTTGGTGACAAAGGATGAATCTATCAGATCAAAAAGATGGTAAAAAAGTGAGTTTTAATTACCACACGAAGAAATGCTAGACGGAGCGAAGTTGGAGGCCGAGCAGTTCGATCTTCCGTGCCCTAACTTGGTGACGGAAGACACCTACGGCAGCGATGGAGAGGACGAGGTCCGCGGCCGTCTTGAGGACAGCGTCGGTGAAGTCGCGGCAGCTAAGCGCTTCGTCGCCGGAGTTGTCGAGAGCTAGCGATGGCGCTAGGGTTTGTGAGAGGTGGCGAGGTGGAATAAGGATTTTGACCGTGATGTGATGGGTATTTATAAGGAAATGATGGCACAACACAATTACGCAGGTGCCCCTGGCGGTTCACATCTGAAGGGCATGTGGCAAGCATGCAACACCATGGAAGTTGTTCCATGTTCCCACGCACGCCTGAATTGTCGGGGTGGTCGTTCCTAATTCTCCGGCTTTCAGGCAATAAGGATATAGCATTGAAAATAGATATAAATGTTTGTCAGATTGACTTCAGCTGACAAGGTCTCAGTGAAGACAATCGACAGTTTTCAATAGAATGCATATGATTTGGACAGATAGAGTTGAGGTAGAAGCATAGATAGGTTTGGGTCCGATCACATTCACTTAGATCAAAAGATTCAGCACGAAGTCATAGCTATAAGTGAATGCTGTAGAGGATAGAACACAAATATGTATAAGACCAAATCAACAAGATGAAGATAAACTTGAATATAAGTCAGGGATGAACACAAATCAAATACGAAGACTTTGCAATCATAACGTCAAGGGAAACACTTCGAACAAAAGTTTGGTGGTGGCGTTACCCACCGATAGGAAGTATTAGACCCAGACACGGCGAACAATTATCGTGGTGCTCCGAAGTCAAATTCCGCATTAATGTATTCACACTTAGAGTGTATGTCTTCATTGATTGAAGATATACATTACTTTGTGTGTTGCACATCTAAGTCATCAAAATGCATAAGTGTTAGGATGTGTGTCCAATCACAGGACATTTGAGGATTCCAAGACATTTAGCTCACACCGCAACTTGCAAAACTTTTCTCATCCAAGGGCTTGGTGAAGATATCGTCCAATTGCTCTTCAATGTTGACGTGAATGATACCAATATCTTCCTTCATGACATGATCTCTGAGAAAGTGATGACGAATTTCAATGTGCTTTGTCTTCGAGCGCTGAACTGGGTCAAGTTGTTGGCAATCTTGATGGCGCTCTCGTTGTCGCAGTAGAGTGGCACATTCTTTAGGTGGATACCATAGTCCTTGAGAGTTTGCTTCATCCAGAGAAGCTAAGCACAGCAAGATCCAGCAGCAATGTATTCGGATTCAGCAGTGGAGAGAGATACACAGTTCTGCTTCTTTGAAGACCAACAGACAAGAGATCGTCCCAGAAAGTGACATGTGCCTGATGTGGACTTGCGATCAACCTTTTCACCAGCATAATCAGCATCTGAGAATCCAACTAGATCAAACTCTGAGCCCTTTGGATACCAATCCTAGTGTTGGGGTGTAAGCCAAATATCGAAGAATTCGCTTCACAGCTAAGTGATGCAATTCCTTAGGTGTCGCTTGGACTCGGGCACACATGCAAACACTAAGCATTATATTTGGCCTAGATGCACATAAATAAAGCAAAGAACCAATCATGGAGCGGTATACCTTTTGATCAAACTCTTTACCATTGGCGTCGGGACCCAGATGACTTTTAGTTGGCATTGGCGTCATGTATCCTTTGCAGTCTTGCATTCCAAACTTCTTCAGGCAATCTTTGAGGTATTTTTCTTGAGATATGAAGATGTCGTTGCGTTGCTGACGGATTTGGAGACCCAGGAAGAACTTCAGCTCGCCCATCATGGACATTTGATATTGCTCTTGCATCATGTGACCAAACTTATCATTGTATTTCTTGTTGGTGCAGCCGAAGATAATGTCATCCACATAGATTTGGCACAAAAATAGTTCACCATCGTATGTCTTCGTGAAGAGTGTAGGATCTAGTGAACCAGGTTTGAAGCCTTTGCTCTTCAGGAAGTCTTTGAGCGTGTCATACCAAGCACGAGGGGCTTGTTTGAGGCTATACAGTGCCTTGTTGAGCTTGTATACCATATCAGGATGTTTTGGATCTTCAAAGCCAGGATGTTGTGCAACATATACTTCTTCTTCAATCTTTCCATTGAGAAAGGCACTCTTTACATCCATTTGGTACAGAAGGATGTTGTGATGATTTGCATAGGCTAGTAGTATGCGAATGGCTTCAAGCCTAGCCACCGGAGCAAATGTTTCATCGAAGTCAATCCCTTCCACTTGAGTGTAACCTTGTGCAACGAGACGAGCCTTGTTTCTGACAACTTGACCATCCTCATCTTGCTTGTTGCGATATATCCATTTGGTGCCAATGATATTGTGCTTTCGAGGATCAGGACGCTTGACCAATTCCAACACATTGTTTAGCACGAACTGTTGAAGCTCTTCTTGCATGGCTTGAATCCATTCAGGTTTCATGAAGGCTTCAGCAACTTTCTTGGGTTTAGAGATTGAGACGAAAGCAAAATGCCCACAGAAATTGGTTAGATGTGTTGCTCTTTGAGTAGCTCTTGAACAAGTGAGTGGACCAGGTGCATTGATGCTGTCAATTATCTTCTCAATCTGTACTTCATTTGCAAAACGAGGATGAACAGGATGAAGATTTTGCTCTTGCTGATCAATGTCATCATTTGGGGGATTGTCTTTAGGCTGAGCATTGTCTTCAGGTTGATTAGGTGCAGAAATGATAAGTTCTTCTTTAGTCTGAGCTTTAGACGGTATGATCTCTCCAATTCACATCTGCTTGATTGATTCACTTGGAGGTACTTCATCTAGCACATTTGGCAGGTGCTCTCTTTGCGAGCCGTTAGTCTCATCGAACCGCACGTCCACAGTTTCAACCACTTTATAGTGAAAGAGGTTGAAGACTCTGTAGGAGTGTGAATCCTTTCCGTAACCAAGCATAAAGCCTTCATGTGCTTTTGGTGCAAATTTTGAAGTGTGATGTGGATCCTTGATCCAGCACCTAGCACCAAATACTCTGAAGTAGCTTACATTTGGCTTCTTACCAGTCAGGAGTTCATAGGACGTTTTCTTCAGAAGCTTGTGAAGATAAACACGGTTGATGATGTGGCATGCAGTATCAATGGCCAGAACTTCCGTGGATTCTTGTACTCATCGAGCATTGTTCGGGCCATCTCAATAAGGGTTCTGTTCTTGCGCTCCACGATGCCATTCTGCTGAGGTGTGTATGGAGCTGAGAACTCATGAGTGATGCCCATAGTATCGAGATAAAGGTCGAGGCCGGTGTTCTTGAACTTAGTGCCATTATCACTTTTGATATGCTTGATCTTGACACCATAGTTCGTCATGGCACGATTGGCAAAGCGTCTGAAGACATCCTGCACTTCATTCTTGTAGAGGATTATATGCACCCCAAGTATATCTTGAATAATCATCAACAATGATGAAACCATAGAGGCGGGTAGTGGTAGTAAGGGTAGAGTAGTGGGTAGGGCCAAATAAGTCCATGTGCAGCAGCTCGAAGGGTTGAGATGTAGTCATGATTGTCTTCGAGGGATGCTTGGCCCTAGTCATCTTTCCAGCTTCGCAGGCACCACACAGATGATCCTTCTTGAACTTGATGCCTTCAATGCCCAAGACATGCTTCTTCTTCGCGAGAGTGTGCAAGTTCCTCATGCCAGCATGCCCTAGCCTTCGATGCCAAAGCCAGCACTCTGAAGCTTTTGCTAGAATACATACGGCAATCTGTGGTCCTGCTGAGAAATCTACCATATACAGATCATCTTTTCGATACCCTTCAAAGACTAGAGACTTGTCAAATTCCATTAGCACAAGGCATCGATATTTTCCAAATAGCACAATCATGTTTAAGTCACAAAGCATTGAGACAAACATTAAGTTGAAACCAAGGTATTCAACAAGCATCACTTTATCCATGTGTTGATCCCTTGATATTGCAACTCGACCTAGACCCAATACCTTGCTTTTACCAGTGTCAGCAAATGTGATGTGACTCTTGTCTGATGGACGTAGCGTTGAATCCATCAGAAGACTTCGATCGCCAGTCATGTGGTTAGTGCATCCATTGTCCATAATCCATTCTGAAGCACGAGGTGTCATAGCCTACATTGCAATTTGGGGGATAGGCTTCACCAAGCGAGTTGTGAAGCATAAACATTTGACGAACAAGTGGAACATGGAAATTCAGATCTTGGTTAGGATAGATGGGATGAATGTCAAGGAATCCCGGAACGAAATACATAGTAAGGCCATTTGGGCATTTTATCTTGCGCCCCACAAGATGTTTAAGGTCCCCAGCATTAGTATTGGACTCCTTTGATTTCCGGCTGGAGACCTTTCCCTGCAAAAGAGAGTTAAGTTTTCTTAACCACCCACATTTTCAGGGGTGGCTTAGAAGCAATGAGTCTAAGTGCAACATCTAAGAACTTCGGCTTTGGAGCCCTAGTAAATAGCCTTGCAGGAGGTAAATAAAACTCATAGGAATAAGCAGAAAAGTTCTTAGTTCTGTGAACATAGCGGTTTGAGGAAACACGCTCATATTCATGGGTCTGAGTATGATTTCCCTGTAAAACATTGATGTTAGGGTGACTCGGATGAGTCCTCGCTCTGTATGAAGCTTTTGGACCATATGAAGCCTTTGGTATGGGGTTTGTCTTCTTCATAGGTGGTGTCATGAGACATTCATTGGAAGATTCTCAAGACAACTTTTGGGTACCCATATCTTCTTCATAGGTGGCCCATTCCAGCAGTTAGTACCAATATACCTGGCAAATAGTTCGCCATTCTGATTCTTAAACAGTTTATAGTTTGCATCAAAGGATTCATCAATGATAATGGGGTTAGCACAAGTGAAACCAGATAAGGTGGATGGATCTACTGAAGGTTCCTTTGCAGCAACCCATGTGATTTTGGGGTACTGCTCAAGCTTCTAGTACGACCCATCAACATTCATTTTCCTCTCGAACCCAACACGCTCTTTCCTAGGGTTTCGGTTCAGAATTTTCTTTTTGAGGACATCACATAATGTTTGATGCCCTTTGAGACTTTTGTACATCCCTGTCTCAAGCAGTGTCTTCAACCTATCATTCTCATCAGCAATAGTAGTGGTATCCTCAGCAGAGGGGTTAGTTACCACATCAGCAGTTGAAGATATTGCAACAGTAGTAGCAGTAGAGCATTCAGCAACAGAGGCAGCGTTATCACGCTCAATGCATTTTAGACATGGTGGTTCAAATCCTTCCTGAGCGGGATTGATCTGTTGAGCGTGAAGTGACTCGTTCTCTTTTTGAAGATCTTCATGAATCGCTCTCAAATTCTCAAGATCTTGCTTCCTTTGAAGATAATCGTAGGAAAGCTTTTCATGAGTTGTTGTGAGCGTTTCATGACGACTTTCAAGTTCTTCGTACTTAACATGAAGATTTTTGATGTATTCAATTAAGGACTGAGATCGGGTCATTTCCGTCCAACAGGTCATCGCTTTTGTCTAACAATTTTTGAATATGTTCCATAGCTTTCTGTTATTCAGTTGCAATTTTAGCAAGTGTTTCGTAACTAGGTTTGGATTCACCATCAGAGTCATCTTCACTTGATGTTTGAAAGTAAGCATCGCGTGATTTTACCTTGGCACCACGTGCCATGAAGCAGTAGGTGGGAGCCGAGTCGTCCTTGTCATTATCATCAGCGTTGGTGATGGAGCCATTGTCTTCAGTGTTGAAGATGGACTTGGCGACGTAGGCTGTAGATAGAGCTAGACTCGCAACACCAGAGTCGGACTCCTCCTCAGACTCCACCTCCGCCTCCTCAGAAGCAGACTCCTCCTCTGAATCCATCTCCTTGCCAACAAAAGCACGAGCCTTGCCAAATGAGCTCTTCTTGTGTGATGAAGACTTGGAAGAAGATTTTGAAGATTTCTTCTTCTTCTTGTCATCGGAATCAAATTCTTTGCTCTTCTTCTTCTTCTTCTTCTTCTTCTTCTTCTTCTTCTCATTGTCCCACTGTGGACACTAAGAGATGTAGTGACCAGGTTTCTTGCACTTGTGGCAGGTTCTCTTCTTGTGGTCATGGGTGGTAGCTTCATCATTCCTTGAGATGGATCGTGAAGACTTTCTGAAGCCTTTCTTCTTGGTGAATTTTTGGAACTTCTTCACAAGCATAGCAAGCTCCTTTCCAATGTCTTCAGGATCACTAGAACTGCAGTCAGATTCTTCTTCAGATGAGGAAGCAACAGCCTTTGCCTTCAAAGCGCGAGTTCGGCCATAGTTTGGGCCATAGATATCTCATTTTTTAGATAGTTGGAAATCATGTGTGTTGAGCCTCTCAAGTATGTCAGACAGATCGAGAGTCTTGAAGTCGGGGTGTTCTTGTATCATCAGGGCTAAGGTGTCAAATGAGCTGTCAAGTGATCTCAGTAGTGTCTTGACTATTTCATGCTTCATGATCTCAGTGACACCGAGTGCTTGGAGCTCATTTGTGATATCAGTGAGCCGATCAAATGTGAGCTGGATGTTCTCATTGTCATGTCTCTTGAAGCGGTTGAAGAGGTTGCAGAGAACACTGATCCTTTGATCTTGCTAAGTTGAGACGCCCTCATTGACCTTGGAGAGCCAGTCCCAGACTAGCTTCGATGTTTCCAGAGCACTCACACGGCCATACTGTCCTTTGGTCAGATGACCACAGATGATGTTCTTGGCAGTAGAGTCCAGTTGAACGAACTTCTTGACATTAGTAGGGGTGACACCTTCACCAGTCTTGGGAACGCCGTTCTTGACGACATACCACAGATCGACATCAATGGTTGTAGGATGCATGCGCATCTTATTCTTCCAGTAGGGATACTCAGTGCCATCGGAGATGGGGCACGCAGCGGGGACTTTGATTATCCCTGCAGTCGACATAGCTAGAACTCCAGGTGGTTAAACCGAATCACATAGAACAAGGGAGTGCCTTGCTCTGATACCAATTGAAAGAGCTAGTTATCGACTAGAGGGGGTGAATAGGCGATTTTTATGGAAGTCTTCAAAACATGGGAGTTTCAAAGACAAGCAATAGAAATGACACTATTCGTATGTAGCGGAAGGTAGACTACACTAGACAAGCCATAGTCAAGTATTCAATGAAGTGAAAGCACAAAGACTATCAGCAGCTAGGTAGTAAGGATCAAGATGGAAGATAGTATGAAGCCAATCAGGACAAGTAGTCACATAGTGAAATCAAACAGATGATGCAAGCAGGCAATGACTTCACGAAGACAAACTATAAGTAAAGAGAAGTGAGAGATAGAACCAGTGGCTTCGGGAGGACAGAGATCTGTTAGACCAGTTCCAGTTGCTGTGACAACTGTACATCTGGTTGGGGAGGCTAAGACTCAACTTAGAAGACCGTGTCTTCACTGTATTCCCCTTGAGCTAAGGACACCTAGTCCCCGCCCAATCACTCTGGTAAGTCTTCAAGGTAGACTTCCAAACCTTCACATACTTCATCCACCGACAATCCACAATGACTCTTGGATGCTCAGAACGCGACGCCTAACTAGCTAGAGATTCACAGTCCTCAAGTGTAAAAAGTCTTCAGATCACGCGGATAGAAAGACTTCAGTGATGCCAAACACTCTTTGGGCTCTGGGTGGTTTGAGCTTTGTCCTTGCAAGGATTCTCTCTCAAATGCTTCGGAGGTGGGTTGCTCTCAAACGACAAAGGCCGTGTACTAACTCTGAGAAGCCACCAATTTATGGTGTAGGGGGTGGGCTATTTATAGCCACTGGGCAACCCGACCTGATTTGTCCGAAATGACCCTGGGTCACTAAGGAACTGACACGTGTCCCAGCAGTCAGATTTCAAACAAACACGTCAGCTTGACTTGGGCTACAAGTAAAGCTGACTCATCCGACTCTAGATAAGATTTGCTCTCATTGTCTTTGCTCGAAGACATATGATTTGGTTGAGCATCACTTCGGTCACTCTGACTTTGTTCACTTGGACCCCACTTAACAGTACGGTGGTTCCTATCACTCAACAAAGAAGAAAAGGAAACAACGAAACAACTAAGTCTTCGCGCTCCATAGTCTTCACTCGATGCCTTCTCATGTCATAGTCTTCAACGTGAATAGCTTCACGGACCACCATTGTCTTCAATGTCTTCACACATTTTTAGGGGTCATCTCCGGAAGGTAAACCGAATCAATGAGGGACTACTACATGTGTTATCCTGCAATTCTCACAAACACATTAGTCCCTCAACTAGGTTTGTCGTCAATACTCCAAAACCAACTAGGGGTGGCACTAGATGCACTTACAATACATCAAATGATCACCAGAGGCCTAATATATATATACCTTGTTGGACTTTGTTAATTGTCTAACATTTTCTTTGCCATCATTGTTTGTTTGCCCTTCATCTCTTGGTTCTTCCACAAGTCCCTCACCGAAGTCATTCAAAAATTGTTAGCCGTCATCTAATTCATTTTCTTGGTTTTGGGAGGAGCGTGTCATCTCGAAGATGTTATCTTCATGGTCTCTGTCGATATAGTCCATAGCTTAACTAATCCACAAGAAAGATAAAACAATTAGAATGCATTCAATAAGCAAAAATTGAATCATAGTATCGAGAAGAACAATACCGGAGATGCAACACAGATGCACGACATGACAACTTGCAGCGCTGGGGCTAACCTATCGCGTTACTACACAATAGCAGCGAATGGGGAAAACATCCAGAGGGGTCTTCCTAGTGTTTGGCATTTTCCGGACAGATGAAAAGAGGGGGACGGTTCCATGTTCAGCATGCTAGAGGCACATAATAGATGAACGGACGGCATCTATGGAATTTTCATATTTTTCTGATCAACTTTCATATATAAATTATTTTCATCCGAGTTATAGATTATTTTATATTAATTTTCAAAATTCTAAAAAATTCTGAAATTATTTTAAATTTTTAAATTCAAATTAACTAGACAATAAAATTAATTACACCAGAGTTGTAACCAGTCAATTATCTTATCGGTTTGACCCCGATAAGTGATAAATTGGCCGATTTATCGACTTACCGGCCGATATTTTGAACAGTGGTTTTATCAGTCTGTTCAAATTGGGAATTTTTAGGATATTGGAAATAGGTGTTTTAATCAACAATAGATTCTGTGTAGCTCTTTTAGTTTGATACCTTTTTCCTTTGTCTTAATTATTTTAGTTATGTTTCCTTGTTGTTCTTTTTCCAAATTATATTATGTTTCTGTTAGTCAACATGAGGAGTTTTAATTTTCATTTTGAAGAAATTATTTGAAAGATTCAATTTTACAGATTGAAATTAATTCTTGTAAAGTGCATAAAAATTTGAAAACTAAACCAATGAGTTGATTCAAATTTCGGTTGATTCATCTTGAAGATTTATATCAACTAGTATCATTTTGATAGGAAGTTGCATAATTACTTTTGCACTTATTAATTAAATACAGTAATTGAAGACATTTTTTTAAACTTTAAAAATTCACATCTCCAGTTCTGTTAAGCCAAATGGAGGAAATAAGATGTGAAATTGTTTGTCTTAACATAACCTACACAAAGGAAATGTTCACCATAAATTCTAAGAAAATTCTAGCACGTCACAAATGCCATATTTGATGATCTTGCCAAGTTTCATGTCTTGGAGATCAAGATAACATTATCAAATTCCCTCAAAACCATCTATGTCCATTTTCTACTTTTGAGCAACTTTATATTGATAAACATGTCCAAATGATCTCAAACTTGGTACACCTACTAAAATGGTCTAAATATTCATCTAGGCCAAGTGGTGCACCAAGGAGAACAAATTAGCATTGTCAAAGTTTGCCCAAACCAATTCTTCCCAGTTCTAGGGTTTAATAAAGTTACATTGGCATCTTTCTCCCATTGATCTCAAATTTTTACCACATTGTCAGATGGTCATGAGCATCAACCCCATCAAGTGGCACAAGTTGGAACAAGTTAACTTGATCAAAGCTTGTCAAAACCATTTCTGCCCATTTCTAGGTTTCAAATATTTACATTGCCAAGTTTCTTCAAATGAGCTACAAATTTGCACCCTAGCTCAAATTGATACCAAGCTCAATCCTATTAAATTCCAAAGCCATTGGATTCCTCTAAGTACCACTATTCGTCATCAAACACCTTCTGCGAAAATCGTGTGGTCAATGATTGGGGTACCAAATGGATTCTCCTTTAGCTCAAATTTTACGAGAGCTCACCCTAGTCATTTTCTACCTCCAGTAACTCTCTATCTTCCATAGCTCAATAATAGCATTGATTAAATCCTATGTATAATTAAAATACTAAAAGGACAGGAATAATTGAAAATTCATAACTTAATAAATAATTAATCAAAAAACATGTTTCAAATGCCAAAATGTCCGAGCTTTTTGGTTGGATTCTGACGCTCCGGAGTCCACCTAGGAACACCCAAAACACATATATACCCTAATTCTTACAAAGATTCCCTCTGGTTTGTTCGAAGTGGGACTTTCCAGCTATAAGTCCGGAAAGTCACTAGAGAGAAAGTGATGACGGTGAAGCCGGTCACATCCGAGAGTGGGATCTTGGGGTATAAAAACTTTTCTTCGCGTGTGTCCCTTGCTTATTGCGCCATAACCATGGAGAATCGTCATCATTTAACAGGATGCTTGGGTCAGTCTTCACTGTGAAGGGAGGAATTTCATTAAACTTTTCATAATCTTCTGGCATGTCTGTCTTGTCCTCCACTCCCACGATGTTTCTTTTCCCTGAAAGAACTATGTGGCACGTTGGCTCATCGTATGATGTATTCTCTACCTTATCTTATCTTTTTCTCGTTTTGGTAGACATGTCTCTCACATAGAAAATATGTGCCACGTCATTGGGTATGACGAATGGTTCGTTTGTGTACCCAAGATTGTTGAGATCCACTGTTTTCATTCTGTGTTGTTGGTCTACCTTTACCCTGCCTCCTGTCAGATTGACCCATTTGCCCCGAAACAAATGGACCTTAAAAGAAGGTCCATAGTCAAGTTCCCATATCTCCTCTATGTAACCATAATATGTGTCTGTTTTCCTATTGTTGTTTGTTGCATCAAAGCGGAAACCACTGTTTTGGTTGGTGCTCTTTTTATCTTAGGCGAATGTGTAAAATGTATTCCCATTTATCTCGTACCCTTTGAAATTCAATATAGTCGAAGATGGTGACTTGGCCAACAAGTACAACTCATCTCCTACAGTGGTGTTATTCATGAGATGTGTTCTGCAACCAACCGCCGAAAGACGCCATGTGTGTACGTTTAATCTAGGGGTCAGACTGCTCCGGGTTCTTGAAGCGTACAATATCCATGTGTTCCTCAATATACAGAGCCACCAAGGTGGAATTTTGTAGAACTATGTAGTCTGCTTGACTGAAAGAATGCCCATCCATACTTATTACTGAATTCTTTTCTAGCATTCCTTTTCCACCTAGTCTCCCCTCATGCCGCAATTGAGGAACACCAATCGGCTTAAGGTCAGGAATAAAGTCAACACAAAACTCAATAACCTCCTCTATTTCTTGGCCCTTGGAGATGCTTCCTTCTGGCCTAACACAGTTATGAACATATTTCTTTAAGACTCCCATGAACCTATAAAAGGGGAACATATTGTGTAGAAATACAGGACCCGGGATAGTAATCTCTTTGACTAGGTGAACTAGGATGTCCATCATAATATTAAAGAAGGATGGTGGGAACACCAACTTAAAATTGACAAGACATTGGACCAAATCATTATGTAACCTTGGTAGGACTTCTGGATTGATTACCTTCTAAGAAATTGCATTGAGGAATGCACATAGCTTCACAATGGCTAATCAAACATTTTCCGGTAGAAGCCCCCTCAATGCAACCGGAAGTAATTGCATCATAATCACGTGACAGTAATGAGACTTTAGGTTTTGGATTTTTTTTTCTCTGCCATTGTCGTTGTTCTGGGAACCAGGGTACCCAAACTTGCCTGCCTGCAGCCCACGGCGTGGCTTCATCGATGGCCTGGTACGGCCCATCTATGTCACCAACAAGTCAAGACCCTTGTCAGTGTCAAAACCGGCGGATCTCGGGTAGGGGGTCCCGAACTGTGCGTCTAGGCGGATGGTAACAGGAGACAAGGAACACGATGTTTTACCCAGGTTCGGGCCCTCTTGCTGGAGGTAAAACCCTACGTCCTGCTTGATTAATATTGATGATGTGTGTTACAAGAGTGGATCTACCACGAGATCAAGGAGGCTAAACCCTAGAAGCTAGCCTATGGTATGATTGTTGTTCGTCCTATGGACTACAGCCATCCGGTTTATATAGACACCGGAGAGGGCTAGGGTTACGCAAAGTCGGTTACAAAGGTAGGAGATCTACATATCCGTATCGCCAAGCTTGCCTTCCACGCCAAGGAAAGTCCCATCCGGACACGGGACGAAGTCTTCAATCTGCTATCTTCATAGTCTTGGAGTCCGGCCGATGATGATAGTTCGGCTATCCGGACACCCCCTAGTCCGAGACTCCCTCAGTAGCCCCCGAACTGAGCTTCAGCGATGACGAGTCCGGCGCGTATATTGTCTTCGGCGTTGCAAGGCGGGTTCTCCCTCAAACTTCATGTTCCCGTCGAATAGTGTCCGGCTTCCTTATAAATGTTGCGCTCCTTGGCTTCTACGCCCAGTAATGGCCTTCTTCCACGTGTCGTACGAATGCGAAATGCAGGGGTATTTTTACATTTTACCCCCTAGCCGTGCGAACGAGCCGCCTATAAGAGAGGCGAGGATCTAGATCCAGCTCACACCATCCTCCATCCGCAAGTTCTCATCGAAACACCTCTGACAAAAATCCATTCCATCATGGATAGCCGACGCGGCTCCTCCTCTCGCGCTCCCAGCCCTAAGCCAGGAGATTGGGGAAGATGCTCAGTTCCACACAGTGAGCTAGTGGCGCTCCAAACCGAGGGATATCTTCCCCCAGCTTTCATGGTTCCGGTTCGAGCCGGACTAGCCACCTACAAGGGTGGAAAGCAGGCGGAGAGCGTCCCCAACCCTTCCAAAGGGGAGCGGGTATGCTTTGTCCCTTATCTAATAAGGGGACTTGGATTTCCCATACATCCGTTTCTTCGGGGGCTCCTAGAGTTCTACGGACTCCAGCTTCACCACCTCACGCCCGCCTCCATTTTGCACATCACGGGCTTCGTAGCTCTTTGCGAGCTGTTCTTGGGCATCGAGCCCCATTTTACGCTGTGGAAGAGATTGTTTTGCCTCGTACCCTGTTCTCATGAGGAGTCGATATATCAAGTGGGCGGAGCCGAAATATGGCGCATCGCCGGGACCGGATATCTATCCGGCACCCCGAAGAAGGCGTCCGAAGACTGGCCTTCGGAATGGTTCTACATGGAGGACGCCCCTCTGTCGGATCCAGTTCGGATCAGCCTCCCGGAGTTCAGCAATGCTCCCTTGAAGAAACGCCTGAGTTGGCGCCCGCGGAGCCCTCAACAGGAAGATGATAGGAGCATCCATTATCTGATGGGCCGGATTAGGTTACTGGCCCACTCTGGATTAACCATGATTGGAGTCATGGCCACGTGCGTTATGCGAGGGGTGCAGCCACTCCAATATAAGGGCCACCCTATGTGGGATTTCAACGGGGAAGATGACGCCACCCGTCATGGCCGCAAAGGGCCAGGCTCGGCAGCCGATCTGGCAAAGATCCTGTCCGGCTTGTACAAGGGAAAGGGGGAGGACTTCCTCCACACGAATCCGTTGAATGGATTCTCTATGAAACCCTCGGAGTTGGGTAAGCGGATGTTCATCTACCCGATCCATACTTTCAAAGTCATGTATCTTACTCTGTGATTTCGACGCAGGAGCTGCGCCGGGACGTGGAGGGCATACGAAGCCTAACTCCACAGCCCGAGGATCCGGAACGATCCCTTGATCCGACCTCCGAAGAGGATCCGGACATAAAGGTGGAGCTGATTGACGGGGTGTTCCACCAACTTAGCATGGACAATGCCCTAGTCGCCATTACGGCTGACTACCCCGGTTTGTTTCCGGCCTCCCAGGTGACTACGACCGAGGTCTTGACACCATCATTTGATCCACGCTCAATTCTGACCATCCCATACTGATGGTGCATCGCAGGAGGTGCTTTTAAGGCGGGAAGCCGAACCCGCGGCGGCCAACCAACAAGGGTCAGTCCGGCCCAGCAGGCGGAAGAGGAGTGCGACGCGAACCGAAACATCGCTACAACGGTACGGAGCGCCGCTATTTTTAAGGGAAGGATCCCCACGAGGTATATTAATGCTCATAACTTTTCCAGAAAGAGCGCTCGCCGGACAGTGTCCGGAGAGGTTGCCAATCAAGCTTCCGACAGCCATGCTCCAATGCATGGTCCGGGAGGGGAAGCGAATACAAGGCATGAGCCGGACGCTCCTCCGACGGAGGATGCCGACAGGCTGTCCGCCACCCAGTCTGAGGTGGAGAGCGCCATGAATCATAGGCATCGCCGGACAGTTCTTTGTGACGCGTGTTTCTCCCCGGAGGCGTTAAATGCCTTTGATGCGGGAAACACGCACCTCCGTGCCGCTCAAGATGGGTTAACTAGAGCCACGGAGTAGTATGTGAAAGACATACGTGTAAGTAATTTTAATAGTTATATATGCCAGTAGCCCCCGAGACTTAAAATAGTTAAAATAACTGATTTAAGGATCAATTATTATGCAGGATCTTACGGAGAAGAATACCCATCTGTCCCAGGAGCTCCAAGAGTGCAAGGCCCAACTTGAGGCCGCACTGGCCACCACAGGGGGAGCCACAGAGACCCCCGCTGGTAAGACGTACTTTGAAAAGATAATTAATTAACAAAGTGCGGCGTGAATCTGACAATAATATTGCAGAGGGTGCCGGACTAGATCCGGACAAGCAACAGCTACTGCGTCAGCTAAAGGCCGGCGAGAGAGTGCTTATGAAGGTGCAGCAGGAGAGAAACAAGCTCCAAGATGCCCACACCCAGCTAGGAGAAGAGCTGAAAGGTGTTCCGGCGCAGCTGTCTGGCTCCGTGAAGGAGAATCAGCGGCTTCGTCGCGGCATTTATAGTAAGTGCTTGAGCAAATTCCTTTGAAAAGAAGAATTCGGCGAGGAAGTCGATTGACAAAAATATGTCTTTAGGTGTGCTCACAGGTCGCCATGCGGAGGAAATGCCTGGGTCGACGGGTGACCAACTTCCCGAGCTGGTGCAATTGCTCGAACGTGTTCGGCAGGCGATGAGTGGCGTTGTTCAGGCTTTATGGCCATCCGTCTCCCTACCCGAGGGCCTTGGTGAGCTTGCTGAGAAGCTTCAGGGAGCATGGCGACGCCTCCGTTTGTGGAAGATATCGTCCTGCCGTCAGGGTGCCAGGGAGGCCTGGGCCATGGTGAAGACGCGTTACCCGAAGGCTGACCCAAACCACATGGCCGAGGTCGGATCTGCGGGGCCTGATGGGAAGGAGATCCCTATGAGCTTGATGTACGGCCAAGTAGAACTGGCCGCGAAATATTCCCAATAGGACTGTAAATTAGACAGCCTGTTAGATGGGATTGAGGAGGAGTACCATCAGTCGGTTTGACGATGTAATTTGAAAATGACATGTAAAATGCCTTCTAGCCGGATTGTAGATCGTTTGTCTTTGCGGACCGTTTCGCTTCAACCTCGGGACCCAACAGTCCGGAGTGTGTCCGAATACCCTTACGGTTATAAAAGAACCGGGGCATGCATGGAGACAAGGCGTCGGGGTCATAATTGCTTTATCAGACAAGTGCCCAACTAGCTATGTTATATTACATGGTTAGTAAGAAACATCTTCCAGGGAGAATAGTTCCGTTAAGGGTTCCTTTCCCTGGGAGGCATGCCCTAAAGTGCAATGCCGGACTGCGAAAATAGCAGAAAAAGCATCTGGGGGCAGATAAATAAGTAAGTAATAAATCATCTTTCAAGTCACCGACCGAATATTCTCTTAAGAACGCTAGCTTTCGGCTTCACCCAGTCTGAGGTACACATCCGGCTGACCCGGCAGTAGCAATTGCAGAGGTGCTCCCTTTACCTCCTAGTCGAACAATCAGGAACATAGGGGTAAGCACAGGAGCCAGGCAACCCAGCGTGGCCAAAACTTAAGTCATATCGATGCATACAATGGTGAATAAAAGGTACATGCGGAAGTATGACACATGTATTGGGCATGAAGCCCGTATGAATAAGCTTTTGTTAAAGAAGCCCCCAGGTATAATGAGTGCTAGGAGCACATCAAGTGTGTGCGAACAAAGCGCAAATCAGCCTATAAAAGGTATTGAAAAAAAAGTGGGAAGAAGGAGGGGGACAAGAGACAGTAAAAAATATAAAAAGGTGGACGGGGGAGTGAGACGAACTCTGAGTCCGGCGTTAGGCGTAGAATCTTCGTAGACGGGCTGCGTTCCATGGGTTCGGCTCGAGTCGGTTGTCAGATGCTTTACGTAGACGGTATGCTCCGCCGGTCAGGACTTGGTCGATGATGAAGGGACCTTCCCACTTGGGCTTAAGTTTGTCCTTTTTCTTGTCCGGCAGGCGTAGAATGAGTTCGCCAACATTGTAAGTTTTGGCCCATACTTCTCTGCTTTGATATCTTCGAGCCTGCTGCTGATAAAATGCGGAACGAGCCTTTGCCACGTCCCGCTCCTCCTCTAAGGCGTCCAAACTATCCTGCCGATCCAACTCGGCTTCTCTTTCTTCGTACATGCGCACACGAGGTGAGTCATGAATTATATCGCAGGGCAGAACTGCCTCTGCGCCGTATACCATAAAAAATGGTGTGAATCCAGTAGTTCGGTTTGGCGTGGTCCGCAGCCCCCAGAGTACAGAGTCGAGCTCCTCTACCTAGTGCGTGTTAGATTCCTTGAGGGACCGCACTAGTCTGGGTTTGATGCCACTCATGATTAGACCATTTGCTCGCTCGACTTGACGTTAGTTTGGGGGTGATAGACTGAAGCGTAATCGAGCTTGATGCCCATGTTTTTGCACCAGAGTTTAACCTCGTCGGCCATGAAGTTCGTGCCGTTATCAGTGATGATGCTGTGGGGACGCCAAAACGGTGTACTACCCCGGATATGAAGTCTATCACCAGTCCGGATTCTGCCGTTTTAACCGGCTTGGCCTCAATCCATTTGGTGAATTTGTCCACCATGACCAATAAATATTTGTGCTTGTGGGTTCCCCTTTTAAGGGGTCCAACCATGTCAAGCCCCCAGACCGCGAACGGCCAGGTAATGGGTATAGTTTTGAGGGCGGTGGGTGGCATGTGGCTCTGATTAGCAAAGAGCTGGCAACCGACGCATCGTTGGACTAAGTTCTGAGCATCTGCCCGGGCTGTCGGCTAATAAAATCCTGTACGGAAGGCCTTGCCTACAAGGGCCCGGGCTGCAGCGTGGTGCCCGCCGAGTCCGGCGTGAATTTCAGCCAGGAGATTTCGCCCTTCCTCTTCGGAGATACACCTTTGAAGGACTCCGGTTGTGCTTTTCTTATAAAGTTCTCCCTCATGGACCTTGTAGGCTTTAGATCGCCAAACTATGCAGCGGGCCTCATTTTGGTCTTCGGGAAGTTCCTGCCGAATTAAGTAGGCTAGGAATGGTTCTGTCCACGGGGCAATTACTGCCATTATTTCGTGAGCTGAAGGTGTTATTTCATTGGCTGAGCCGCCGATTGTGTTAGAATGGTCTGAGTTAGGTGATGCAGCTGGCTCCGGATTGTTATTTCCGGACTCCCCTTCCCATAATACGGATGGCTTAAAGAGCCGTTCCAGGAAGATGTTTGGAGGGACGGCGTCTCGTTTCGCGCCTATGCGTGCTAACACGTCTGCTGCCTGGTTATTATCCCGGGCTACATGGTGGAATTCGAGTCCTTCGAACCGAGCTGACATTTTTAGGACGGCGTTGCGGTAAGCTGCCATTTTTGGATCTTTGGCATCAAAGTCTCCATTTACTTGGGATATTGCGAGGTTTGAATCCCCGCGCACATCTAGGCGTTGAATGCCCATGGAGATTGCCATCCAGAGGCCATGTAGAAGGGCCTCGTATTCGGCTACGTTGTTGGAGTCCATGTACATTATTTGAAGTACGTATTGGATTGTGTCTCCAGTTGGGGACGTCAGGACGACGCTAGCCCCCAAGCCAGCCAACATTTTGGATCCGTCGAAATGCATGATCCAGTTGGAGTACGCGCCGTACTCTTTAGGGAGTTCGGCTTCGGTCCATTCGGCGACGAAGTCAGCCAAAACCTGCGACTTTGTAGCTCGCTGTGGTTTGTAGGTTATGTCAAATGGTAAGAGCTCGATAGCCCATTTTGCAATCCTGCCCGTTGCGTCACGATTGTTTATAATATCATTGAGGGGTACTTCAGAGGCCACCGTTATAGAACACTCTTGAAAGTAGTGTCGCAGCTTCCGGGATGCCATGAACACCGCATACGCTATCTTTTGATAATGTGGGTCCCGGGATTTGCATGGAGTTAGAATAGTGGATACGTAGTACACTGGATTTTGAAGAGGGAATCTGTGCCCTTCTGTTTCTCGTTCAACGATGAGTACCGCGCTGACAACTTGATGTGTTGCTGCGATATATAATAACATAGGTTCGCCCAGGTTGGGCGCGGCCAGGACCGGATTTGTTGCCAGTATGGCCTTTATTTCTTGGAGTCCGGCTGTGGCAGTATCCGTCCATTCAAAGTGTTCGGTGCGCCGGAGGAGGCGGTAGAGGGGCAGAGCCTTTTCTCCCAAACGGGAGATGAAGCGACTTAAGGCCGCTACGCATCCGGTTAGTTTTTGTATCTGCTTGAGGTCTTTTGGAATATCCAATTGTGACAGAGCTCGGATTTTGGCCGGGTTTGCTTCAATTCCTCTACCGGATACGATGAAGCCCAAGAGCTTTCCGGCTGGTACGCCGAAGACGTATTTTTCCGGATTGAGCTTAATGTCATATGCTCGGAGGTTGTCGAATGTCACCCTCAAGTCTTCTATTAGAGTTTCGACGTGTTTGGTCTTGACGACCACATCGTCTACGTATGCCTCTACTGTTTTGCCTATCTGGGTAGCCAGACATGTTTGAATCATGCGCTGATATGTTGCGCCGGCGTTTTTGAGTCCGAAGGGCATTGTGTTGAAGCAGAATGGCCCATATGGAGTAATGAATGCCGTTGCGGCCTGGTCTTTCTCCGCCATATTGATTTGATGGTATCCGGAGTATGCGTCGAGGAAGCACAATGAATCGTGCCCTGCGGTAGCATCGATGATTTGGTCGATGCGAGGGAGGGGGAAGGGTCCTTTGCACATGCCTTGTTAAGGTCTTTAAAATCGACGCAGAGGCACCAGGATTTGTCCTTTTTTGGTACCATTACTAGATTGGCTAGCCAGTCCGGATGTTTTATATCTCTGATGAATCCGGTTTCTAAGAGTTTGGCTAGCTCCTCTCCCATTGCCTGTCTTTTGGGTTCGGAAAATCACCGAAGAGCTTGTTTGACTGGCATGAATTCTTTTAGGATATTTAGGCTGTGCTCTGCTAGTTTGCGTGGGATTCCTGGCATGTCTGAAGGGTGCCAGGCAAAAATGTCCCAATTTTCCCGAAGGAATTCTCGTAGTGCGGCTTCGACATCAGGACTTAATTGTGCCCCAATGGAGGCCGTCTTTGTGGAGTCCGTTGGATGGACCTGAAATTTGACTATTTCGTCTGCTGGTTTAAAAGAGGTGGACTTGGACCTCTTATCGAGTATCACATCGTCCCTATCCACTGTGGAGCGTAGCGTCGATAGTTCCTCTGCCGCTAGGGCTTCGGACAATGCCTCTAGGGCCAGTGCGGCTGTCTTATTTTCAGCGCGGAGTGCTATATCTGGATCACTGGCGAGAGTGATTATCCCATTGGGTCCGGGCATTTTGAGCTTCATGTACCCGTAGTGGGGTATAGCTTGGAAGATTGTGAATGCCTCTCGCCCTAACAAAGCGTGATATCCGCTGCCGAATGGGGCCACTTGGAACGTGACCTCCTCGGACCTGTAATTGTCCGGTGAGCCGAACACTACATCCAGTGTGATTTTTCCTGTGCAGCATACTTCTCGACTAGGGATTATCCCTCTGAAGGTTGTGCTGCTTCGCTCAATGCGGCTCCAGTCAATTTCCATTTTTTGAAGGGTTTCCTCATAGATGAGGTTTAATCCGCTGCCGCCATCCATGAGTACCTTAGTAAGATGAAAACCGTCCACTATCGGACTAAGGACCAATGCGGCTGGTGCTCTAGCTGTTCGGAATTTAGGTTCGTCGCTGGCGTTGAAGGTGATAGCCATGTTGCTCCATGGATTTTTTGTTGCTACTTGGTAGACTTCGGCGAGGCTGCGGATTGTTCGTTTCTGCATGGTATTTGATGCGAAAGTCTCGAAGACTGTTAATACCGTACTGGTACTGCTGGGTTGGTTGCCCGGGGCTAAAAAGCCTACGCCACTTTTGGCCACCTGCCGTAGTATCCAACACGCTCAAAGGCTATGTGTTGGAGTGGCGCCCTCTGTACTGTGGATTCTGCAGGGTCCGTTGAGCCATCCCTCCAGTACGGTTCCGTACCCCTTAGGGGGTTTTTGCTTTTTGTTTTTTAACCCAGGTGCTTGAGTATGAAGCACCCTTTTATTTCGGACTGGGTTTGTACTCAGGGCCGGATAGTCCCAAAACCTAGTTTCGGTTTTCCGGGCACTCTCCATCGCACAGTATTTTTGTACAATGGTCGCTAGGTCAGCGAAGCGTGAAACTTCACGACGACTGATGGCGTTTATGATTCCCTTGTCCGTGCAATTGTTGCAGAAGATTGAGATCACGCTTTCTTCACGTCAGTCCTTTATCCTGTTCATAACCAGGAGGAATCTGGCCCAGTAATGATGTATTGTTTCATCAGGCTCTTGCCGTATTTGAGATAGATCGCTTATGTTTGGGTGGGCGGGTGGAATTAAGTTTGGAACCCCGCCCGGTTTGAGGCTCAAAGGCCAAGAAGCTTCCGGATTCGGAAGCTTGGTTTGCTGAGCGCTTTCTAACAAATCTGGTCTGATGCCTGACTTTAGGTTCAGTATTTGATTAGCGTCCGTCCCTCCGCGGGAATCCGGCATGGAGGGATCCGGAATCCGGACATAGTTGGATTTTAACATAGAAGAAGGGTCGCCGCATTGTTCCTCTACCACGACAACGTGGTGGGTAACCTGGGGAGAGTTAATTTCTCTCAGATCGGTTTTAAGCCCAATCTGATCGTAGTCGGTAGCGACTCCCAGGGCGGCGATGCAATCCAAGAGCTCGTTTACGGAGGAGAGCTCAATCGGATCTAGCTTCTCGGCGAATTCCGAGCTGACGTGAAGATCGCTTTTAATGACTTGAGAGGTCATTGTCGGGGCGGTGGCCGAACAGGCGGTCATGAGAAAACCGCCTAGCCGGATAGTCTGGCCGGCAGCCAAAGCTCCCTTGATGATGGCGCCATCTTTAAAGACGGGAAAAGGCATCCTTCCTGATGGTGACGGCACAGAGGAACTCTCAATGAAAGCACCAATGTCGGTGTCAAAACCGGCGGATCTCGGGTAGGGGGTCCCGAACTGTGCGTCTAGGCGGATGGTAACAGGAGACAAGGGACACGATGTTTTACCCAGGTTCGGGCCCTCTTGATGCAGGTAAAACCCTACGTCCTGCTTGATTAATATTGATGATGTGTGTTACAAGAGTGGATCTACCACGAGATCAAGGAGGCTAAACCCTAGAAGCTAGCCTATGGTATGATTGTTGTTCGTCCTATGGACTACAGCCATCCGGTTTATATAGACACCGGAGAGGGCTAGGGTTATGCAAAGTCGGTTACAAAGGTAGGAGATCTACATATACGTATCGCCAAGCTTGCCTTCCACGCCAAGGAAAGTCCCATCCGGACACGGGACGAAGTCTTCAATCTGCTATCTTCATAGTCTTGGAGTCCGGCCGATGATGATAGTTCGGCTATCCGGACACCCCCTAGTCTGGGACTCCCTCAACCCTCGCGATGGGCCAAGCCTCGCGAGGCGGATGACGCCAAGACCTCCAAAGGGAGATGCCTTCCCAGGCTGCCTCCTGAGGAGCTGAGATTTCTATGTAGGTGCTCAATCTCATGAGGTTGCGGTGACACAAGCCATGACGACCAAGTCCAGGTGGGTGCCAGCGGGCGTAGAGGAGCAGGTTTCCTCTTTGGTGCTAAGGAGGCAAGTGCAGGCGTAGAGTCCCGAGGAATTAGCCAAAGGTTTCCATTCCCGTGCAACAAGACCAAGACCGCCAGGACGGCAAGACGGATGTCATCGCCGAGCCCACCGCAGCGTCACGACCAGGAGCTTTGCAGGAGAATACCACATTTTGTCAGGATAAGATGTACTACTTTTCCCCGTTCGAATTTGTCACTGTGGGATCACTTCCCGCCTATGTTTGGGGGGGGGGGGGAAGAGGACTAAGGCCAATATGAGTATTGGTTAGCCACCACCATAGCAAGGGGCCGAATCCCTTCAGCTCACATCCACACCAGAGCAGACCTCACGAGGTTGTTCTTCCCTTGTACTAGTTCATCCTCAGCCCCTCGTGAGGCGGATCCACCACAAAGCGGGAGTAGGGTTTTATGCTGCAAGGTGGCCCGAACCTGGGTAAATTGTTGTGTCCACCTTCTTCCTTGTTCATCGAGCTAGGCCGTGGGGCAACGAACTGGTTGGTTGAAGGGGTTGAGTTCTTCGCACACGCCCCAGAGTTTGAACCTTTTCTTGGGTCTGCGGAGCCCTGAATCTGACATTTGGCGCGCTACGTAGGGGCATGTCGAAGGTCGGACTCTTCATCAACTGTGCTTCACCCTCGCTGCTCAGTTTCCAGGGCAGGCATTGCCCCTCCCGCGGGTCCGTCGGGCGCGTTCGGAAGCATCGCGGGCCTCTAGGCTTTCGGCCCCGCCTTGTGACAGGTGCGGTGGCCGCCGAAGTTCAGGTCGGAGCTGCCGCCGCGGTACGACAGCGCGGTGGACCCTATGGAGTTCCTCCGGGTGTACGCAAACGTCGTCTGGGTGGCGGGAGGATTCGACAAGGTCATGGAAAATTGGTTCCCTATGGCTCTCATGGGCGTGCCTCGCCTCTGGCTTCTCAACATGCCAGAGTCTTCGGTAGCCTCCTGGGATGAGCTGTGCAATTTGTTTGTCACTCGCTTGACGGCTTCGGTGCCCCATGTCATCGCGGCCATCCTCGGCAAGTCGCAGGCGCCCGTTTCAAGCCGCCAAGCCAAGCAGCTCTTCCTGCAGATGGGGCCGCCCAATCATGGCGGGGAGCTCCTCCGAGCTGAGCGGCGCCCGACGTCGACCTCGCCTTCGACTCCAGGGATCACCCCAAGAACGCGGTCGGCGCCGGCGCGCTCACCATGCTCTGCACCCCCACCATCTGCAATGTTGCAGTCACTAGGACCCTAATTAACGATGGCACTAGTCTCAACGTCCTCTCCGTAGAAGCCTTCGGTATGCTTCATGTGTCTTACGACTGGCTTCTCCCCACTAATCCTTTCTCGAGGGTGGCCGGCGGCTCCACCTTTCCTCTAGGGCAGATCCTCCTCCCCGTCACCTTTGGTACGCGCAACAACTACCACACAGAGATCATCGACTTCGACATCGCCCGCATCGGCCTCCCGTATAATGCCATTCTCGGGTATCGAGCCCTCACCAAGTTCATGGCAGCGACTCACCCCGGCTATAACATCATGAAGATGTCAGGGAGCAGTGGTGTCCTCACCGTGGTGGGAGACACCAAGGACGCGCTCATGGCCCTCAAGCTCACTTTCAAGGCCGCCGCGGCCGCACGACCAGACATGATGGGTGCTCCAAAAATCCTGGAGGCCGCGCCGGCAAAGAAGAAGCGGTTGTTCTCCCAGGAGCAGGCCAAGATGAAGCAGGTGCCAGTTGATGACAATGGGCAATCAGGCCCCACCTTCACCATAGGTGTCGACCTCCCCCCGGACCAGGAAGAGGCGCTGGTCAGCTTCCTCCATGCGAACAAGGACGTGTTTGCATGGGAGGCAACGGACTTGGTCAGCGTCCCATGAGGGGTGATCGAGCACCACTTGATGGTGTGCCCCGACGCGTGCCCCGTGAAGCAGAAGGCACGGTGGAACGCCCCAGAGAAGCAATCGTTCATTGTCTAGGAGGTTCACAAGTTGCGAGAGGCTAGCGTCATTCGAGAGGTGCGACATCCAAATTGGTTGGCCAGTCCGGTCATTGTCCCCAAGAAGGGCAGGAAGGAGCACATGTGCGTCGACTTCACAAGCCTCAACAAGGCTTGCCCTCAGGACCCTTTCCCTCTTCCACGCATCGACCAGATTGTCGACTCCACCGCTGAGTGCGACTTGCTATGTTTCTTGGACGCTTTCTCGGGCTACCACCAAATCAAGATGGCGGTGCAGGATGTTGAGAAGACAACTTTCCTGACCCCGTGCGGGGTGTTCTGCTACACCTACATGTCGTTCGGGCTGCGCAATGCCGGTGCAACTTTCCAGCGATTGATGCACATGGCCCTGGGCCGGCAGCTCGGAAGGAACACCGAGGCGTATGTTGCCGACATAGTCAGAGATTTGGAAGAAACATTCGCCAACTTACACAAGGTGAACCTGCGGCTCAATCCGGAGAAGTGCGTGTTCGACGTCCCGTCCAGCAAGCTGTTGGGTTTTCTGGTGTCACACAAAAGGATCGAGGCTAACTCAGAGAAGATCAAGGCAATAGAAAGGATGAGCCCACTACAAACCCTCAAGGAGATGCAGACGCTCGCGGGTTGTGTGACCTCATTGGGGCGCTTCATCTCCAAGCTAGGCGAGCGCACCCTTCCGTTCTTGAAACCGATGAAGAAGAAGGGCCCGTTCGAATGGACTCCGGAGGCTGAGTCGGCCTTCCAGGACCAGCCAGCGTGGCACTCGTGGCGGTCCTAGAAGAGCGTGCGGATGCGGATGTGCGGCGTGGCGCCCCGCGCCCGGCCATGATACTGCAGCCTCAGGACAGCGCCCCAGAGGCCCTGGCTGCCCCATCGGATGGCAGGGCTCCCGAGGCTGCCTCGTCTCAGGAGGGGCAGGACGCCATCGATGCACCCTCCTTCGTCGAGCATCCCGTGTACTTCGTCAGCACGGTGTTGTGCGACGCACGTTCGCGCTACCCCATGCCACAGAAACTCCTGCTCGTGCTCCTCGCCGCCTCCAGAAAGCTGCACCACTACTTCCAAGGCCACCCGATCAAGGTTAAAAAAACTCCGCATACCCCCTGGAGAAGGTGCTCCGGAGCCCCAACGCCACGGGAAGGGTTGCTGAGTGGAACATCGAGCTGCAGGCGTCCCAGCTGGAGTTCAGCACCACCAAAGTCATCAAGGGTGCGGCCATCGCTAACTTTGTCACGGAGTGGACTGATTCCCTGACCGAGGGGTGGGCGAGGACCGTTCCCTCACGCTCGAAGACGAAGCACCAGATGGTTGGGTCATGTACTTCGATGACGCGTTCGCACGCCAGGGTGCGGGGGCTGGAGTCGTACTCATCTCGCGTACCCAGGACAAGCTCTTCTACGCCGTGTAGCTCTGCTTTCAGCATGGCGAGAAGGTCTCCAACAACATCGCCGAGTATGAGGGCCTGATCGCCGGCCTTAAGGCCATGGTGGCTCTGGGGGTCAGGCACCTCACCATCAAGGGCGACTCCCAGCTCCTCGTCAATTTCTTCAACAAGGCGTACAAGCCAAAAGACGAGCACATGGAGGCATATCTTGAAGAGGTACGCAAAACTGAGAAATGATTCTTGGGCTTGGAATTGCAGCACGTACCATGTGGCACGGACATGGAGGCGGACGACATCGCCAAGAGGGCGTCCTGGCGCGACCTCCAGAAGCCTGGCGTCTTCAAGGAGTGGCTCTTCAAGCCATTGGCGGCTCCCCCCACTATAGGATCAGCGCTACCTCGGGAGGAGCCATCCAAGGCACCCTCCTCGGGCGCCCCGGCATGAGGCCCGACCTCGGGGGCCTGCCTGCTTCTCGCGCTCGAACCTCGGGAGGGGTGCTGGACCGAGGATTTCAAGGCATACCTGCTCAGAGGCACCTTGCCAGAGAAGGAGGAAGAAATAGAATGTGTGGCCAGTCAGGCCACCACGTACTGCATCCAAGACGGCGAGATCTACCGAAGGCGCCCAAACAATGTCTCTCTATGGTATATCTCCAAGGAGTAGGGGTGCGAGCTGCTAGCCGACATCCACATTGGGGACTGCGAGCATCACTCCTCATCGCGCACCCTCATGTGCAAGGCGTTCTGTAGCGGATTCTACTAGCCCACGATGCTGCATGACGTTGCTGAGCTTGTGAGATCTTGTGAGGCATGTCAGTTCCATGCTAAGCAAATCCATCAGCCCGCTCAGGGCCTCCAGACCATCCCGCTCTCATGGACGTTCATGGTCTGGGGGCTGGATATCCTGGGCCCATTCCCTCGAGCGGTCGTGGGCTACCGCTACTGAGGGAGTCCCGGATTAGGGGGTGTCCGGATAGCCAAACTATCACCTTCGGCCGGACTCCTGGACTATGAAGATACAAGATTGAAGACTTCGTCCCGTGTCCGGATGGGACTTTCCTTGGCGTGGAAGGCAAGCTTGGGGATACGGAATGTAGATCTCCTACCATTGTAACCGACTCTGTGTAACCCAAACCCTCTTCGGTGCCTATATAAACCGGAGGGTTTTAGTCCGTAGGACGAACAACAATCATACCGGAGGGTTTAGCCTCTCTGATCTCGTGGTAGATCTACTCTTGTACTACCCATATCATCAATATTAATCAAGCAGGAGTAGGGTTTTACCTCCATCGAGAGGGCCCGAACCTGGGTAAAAACATCGTGTCCCTTGTCTCCATTTACCATCCGCCTAGACGCACAGTTCGGGACCCCCTACCCGAGATCCACCGGTTTTGACACCGACAGCTACCTCTACGTCGCCATCGACAAGTTGACCAAGTGGGCGGAGGTAGAGCCCATGCGCACCATCCCGGTGGGCTCGGCCGTCAAATTCATCAAGGACCTCGTGAGCCGCTTTGGGGTTCCCAACCGTATCATCACTGACAATGGCTCTCAATTCACGAGCAACCTTTTCAAAACATATAGTGCTAATCAAAACATATAGTGCTAGCCTTGGAACGAAGATATGCTAAGCTTCGGTGGCACACCCAGGAGCAACGGCCAAGCTGAGCACGCCAACGTGGAGGTCCTGAGGGGCCTCAAGGCAAGGAGCTTCAAGAAGAAACTCGAGCCCTGTGGCAGGGGCTGGCTCGATGAGCTCCAGTCCGTGTTGTGGTCCATCCGCACCACCGCAACCAAGCCCACAAGCGAGACCCCATGCTTCCTCGTCTACGGGGTCGAGGCGGTCCTCCCTCATGAGGTCAAACATTGCTCCCCGCATGTCTTGGCATTTCATGAGGCATGCCAGGACGCCTCGTGGGGGGTGGACCTCATGTTGGGGGAGGAGAGCCGCCGCCAAACCTCGCTCCATGCCATGAGGTACCAGCAGGCGCTGCGGCGGTATTACTGCCGTAGCAACTGCTTCAGGACCCTTGAGGTGGGTGACCTCATCCTGAGGCGGGTTCTCTCTACGGAGGGTCTTCACAAGCTCTCGCCTATGTAGGCGGGCCCATTTAGGATCGCCCGTCTCTCCAGGCCTAGCGCCGCGCACCTGGAGACACAGGACGAGGTCCTCATCCAAAATTCCTAGAACATGCAGCACCTCCGAAAGTTCTATCCATGAACAAGGCCATGCGCCTCTCAAGTCTCCGCTCGTGACACTCTCACGTAATAATGAGTTGGGGTTGTACATGCCCCGGAGTCTCCGGAGCGCCGCCCTTGGGCCTCATGGGGGCTCCCACCCACATCCTAGTGGAGGCCCCATGCTCCATGCTGGTGGGAAGACAAGAAGACTAGTGTAGGTGCCAGACGCGGTTGTTCTTTTGCTTGTTTTCTGTAGCTGGTTTACAACTTCTTGAAATGAAACTTTGAGCTTTCACGTCTTTTATTTGAAAGGTTCGGGAAATTTTTTTCTTCTTGCAGCATTCTCTCTTTCAGGTCTTGCCTTTGGGAGAGTAACAATTGCCCATTGCTCTCCCTCGCGCGTTGCACGTGTGGGGGCTGGGCACAGTGTGTGTCAGGGCGACCCGCTAGCACACCTCGCCAAGCTTTGGTGCCCCAGCCTTTGCTGTCTTAATCCTCGTGCGACGCTCTCAAATGAGCTTATGGGCACTACTACCTCTTGAGCACTGTGTTGGATTTCCCCGAAGAGGAGAGGATGATGCAGCAAAGTAGCGTAAGTATTTCCCTCAGTTTTTGAGAACCAAGGTATCAATCCAGTAGGAGACCACGCACAAGTCCCTCGTACCTACACAAAACGATAGCAACTCACAACCAACGCTTAGGGGTTGTCAATCCCTTAACGGTCACTTACGAGAGTGAGATCTGATAGAGATAATATTTTTGGTATTTTGATAGATAGATGCAAAGTAAAAAGTAAAAGGCAAAGTAAAAACAAAGCAAGTAAATAAAGTGATAGAGATTGATATAATGAGAATAGACCCGGGGGCCATAGGTTTCACTAGTGGCTTCTCTCAAGAGCATAAGTATTCTACGGTGGGTGAACAAATTACTATTGAGCAATTGACAGAATTGAGCATAGTTATGAGTATATCTAGGCAATAATCATGTATATACGCATCACGTCCAAAACAAATAGATCGAAACGATTCTGCATGTACTACTATTACTCCACTCATCGACCGCTGTCCAGCATGCATCTAGAGTATTAAGTTAAAAACAGAGTAACGCCTTAAGCAAGATGACATGATGTAGAGGGATAAATTCATGCAATATGATAAAAAAACCATTTTGTTATCCTCGATGGCAACAATACAATATGTGCCTTGCAACCCTTTCTGTCACTGGGTAAGGACACCGCAAGTTTGAACCCAAAGCTAAGCACTTCTCCCATTGCAAGAACTACCAATCTAGTTGGCCAAACCGAAAGGATAATTCGAAGAGACTTGCAAAGATAACTCAATCATACATAAAAGAATTCAGAGAAGAATCAAATATTTTCCATAGATAGTACTGGATCATAAACCCACAATTCATCGGTCTCAACAAACACAGCACAAAAATAAGATTACATCGAATGGATCTCCACGAGAGAGGGGGAGAACATTGTATTGAGATCCAAAAAGAGAGAAGAAGCCATCTAGCTACTAGCTATGGACCCGAAGGTCTGAAGTAAACTACTCACACTTCATCGGAGGGGCTATGGTGATGATGTAGAAGCCCTCCATGGTGGATGCCCCCTCCGGCGGAGCTCCGGAACAGGCCCCAAGATGGGATCTCGTGGATACAGAAGGTTGCGGCGGTGGAATTAGGTTTTTGGCTCCTGTTCTGATCGACGGGGATACGTAGGTATATATAGGAGGAAGGAGTACGTCGGTGGAGCGTCAGGGGGGCCACGAGGTAGGGGGGCGCCCAGGGGGGCGCGCCCTCCACCCTCGTGACCGCCTCTGGAACTTCTTGGAGTAGGGTCCAAGTCTCCTGGATCACGGTCGGTTGGAAAATCACGTTCCCGAAGGTTTCATTCTGTTTGGACTCCGTTTGATATTCCGTTTCTTCGGAACACTGAAATAGGCAAAAAAAATAGCAATTCTGGGCTGGGCCTCCGGTTAATAGGTTAGTCCCAAAAATAATATAAAAGTGGAAAATAAAGCCCAATATAGTCCAAAACAGTAGATAAAGTAGCATGGAGCAATCAAAAATTATAGATACGTTGGAGACGTATCAGGCATCCCCAAGCTTAATTCCTGCTTGTCCTCGAGTAGGTAAATGATTAAAAAAATTGATGCGGAGTGATACTTTGGCATAAATTAAATATAAATCTTCTTAATTGTGATAGGAATATTCAGATCCGAAAGATTCAAGACAAAAGTTCAAATTGACATAAAAATGATAATACTTCAAGCATACTAATCAAAGCAATCATGTCTTCTCAAAATAACATGGCAAAAGAAAGTTCATCCCTACAAAATCATATGGTTAGGCTATGCTTCATTTTCGTCACACAAAGATGTTCCCAACTTCTATACCCCCGATGACAAGCCAAGCAATTGTTTCATACTCAAATAATCTCAAACTTTTCAACTTTCACGCAATACATGAGCGTGAGCCATGGATATAGCACTATGGGTGGAATAGAATATGATGATGGGGATTGTGTGGAGAAGACAAAAAAGGAGAAAGTCTCACATTGACGAGGCTAATCAACGGGCTATGGAGATGCCCATCAATTGATGTCAACATGAGGAGTAGGGATTGCCATGCAATGGATGCACTAGAGCTATGAATGCTCAACAAAAGAAAACTAGTGGGTGTGCATCCAACTCGCTTGCTCATGAAGACCTAGGGCATTTTGAGGAAGCCCGTCATTGGAATATACAAGCCAAGTTATATAATGAAAAATTCCCACTAGTATAAAAAGACAACTTATGAGACTCACTATCATGAAGATCATGGTGCTACTTTCAAGCAAAATATATGAGACTCACTACATGAAGAACAAGGTGCTACTTTGAAGCACAAGTGTGGTAAAAGGATAGTAGCATTGTCCCTTCTCTCTTTTTCTCTCATTCTCTTTTTAAAAAAAAATTGGGCCTTTCTCTTTTTTTATGGCCTCTTTTTTTCGTCCGAAGTCTCATCCCAACTTATGGGGGAATCATAGTCTCCATCATCCTTTCCTCACTTGGGACAATGCTCTAATAATGATGATCATCACACTTTTATTTTTCTTACAACTCAACAATTACAACTCGATACTTAGAACAAAGTATGACTCTATATGAATTCCTCCGGCGGTGTACCAGGATGGTGCAATGAATCAAGAGTGACACGTATGGAAAATAATGCATGGTGGCTTTGCCACAAATACGGTGTCAACTACATGATCATGCAATGGCAATATGACAAAAGTAATGTATGTCATGATGATGATGGTGGAAGTTGCATGGCAATATATCTCGGAATGGCTATGGAAATGCCATGATAGGTAGGTATGGTGGCTGTTTTGAGGAAGATATAAGGAGGTTTATGTGTGATAGAGCGAATCGTATCACGGGGTTTGGATGCACCGTCGAAGTTTGCACCAACTCTCAAGGTGAGAAAGGGCAATGCACGGTACCGAAGAGGCTAGCAAAGGCGGAAAGGTGAGAGTGCGTATAATCCATGGACTCAACATTAGTCAAAAGAACTCATATACTTATTGCAAAAATTTAGAAGCCATCAAAAAATTCAAGTACTACGCGCATGCTCCTAGGGGGATAGATTGGTAGGAAAAGACCATCGCTCGTCCCCGACCGCCACTCATAAGGATGCACAAGCCAGGTACACTTCATGTTTCAAATTTGTTACACAACTTTACCCATACGTGCATGCTATGGGACTTGCAAACTTCAACACAAGTATTTCTCAAATTCACAATTATCAACTAGCACGACTTTGATATTATTACCTCCATATCTCAAAACAATTATCAAGCATCAAACTTATCTTAGTATTCAATTTACTCAAAAGAAAGTTTCACATGTCTTGAACACTAAGTATATTAACATTAAGCGAATTACCATGCTATTAAAGACTCTCAAAATAATCTAAGTGAAGCATGAGAGATCAATAGTTTCTTTAAAACAAATCCACCACCGTGCTCTAAAAGATATAAGTGAAGTACTAGAGCAAAAAAAATATCACGCTCAAAGGATATAAGTGAAGCACATAGATTATTTTAACAAATTCCAATTCATATATGGCTCTCTCAAAAGGTGTGTACAGCAAGGATTATTGTGGTAAACTAACAAGCAAAGACGCAAATGATACAAGACGCTCCAAGCAAAACACATATCATGTTGGTGAATAAAAATATAGCTCCAAGTAAATTACCGATGGAAGTGGACGAAAGAGGGGATGCCTTCCGGGGCATCCCTAAGCTTTGACTTTTGGTATCCTTGGATTATCTTGGGGGTGCCATGGGAATCCCCAAGCTTAGGCTCTTGCCACTCCTTGTTCCATAATCCATCAAAAGAATTCACCAAAAACTTGAAAACTTCACAACACAAAACTCAACAGAAATCTCGTGAGCTCCGTTAGAGAAAGAAAACAAAAGACTACTTCAAGGTACTGTAATGAACTCATTCTTTATTTATATTGGTGTTAAACCTACTGTATTCTAACTTCTCTATGGATTATAAACTATTTTACTAGCCATAGATTCATCAAAATAAGCAAACAACACACGTAAAACAGAATCTGTCAAAAACAGAACAGTCTGTAGAACTCTGTAACTAACGCAAACTTCTGGAACTCCAAAAATTCTACCAAAATAGGAAGTCCTGGAAAATTTGTTTATTGAACAGCAGAAAAAAGAATCAACGCAAAATAACGTTTCTGTGATTTAACAAAACTATATTCGTGCGTGAAAAGTTTCTGTTTTTCAGCAGAATCAAATCAACTATCATCGTAGGTTATCCTATAGGTTCTACTTGGCACAAACACTAATTAAAAGATAAAACCACATCCAAACAGAAGCTAGATGGATTATTTATCCCTAAACAGAAGCAAAAACAAAAAGCACAAAATAAAATTGGGTTGCCTCCCAACAAGCGCTATCGTTTAACGCCCCTAGCTAGGCATTGATAATTTTAACGATGCTCACATCAAAGACAAGAATTAAAGCACAAAGAGAGCATCATGAAACACGTGACAAACACATCTAAGTCTAACATACTTCCTATGCATAGGCATATTATAGGCAAACAAATTATCATAGCAAGCAAAAACTAGCATATGCAAGGAAGCGGAAAGAAACAATAGCAATTTCAACATAACGAGAGGTAATTTATTATCATGAAAAAATTTACGACCATATTTTCCTCTCTCATAATAGTTACATGTAGGATCATAAGAAAAATTTTCAACAATATAGCTATCACATAACATATTCTCAACACGATCCACATGCATGCGAAGTTGACACTCTTCCAAAATAGTGGGATCATCATTAACTAAAGTCATGACCTATCCAAACCCACTTTCATCAAAAATTTCATAAGATTGAACATTCTCCAAATATGTGGGATCTAAAGTTGACACTCTTCCAAACCCACTTTTAATATCATTGCAAACAATATTATCAATCTCATAGTCATTATGGGGATTAAATAAATTTTCAAGATCATAAGAAGAATCACCCCAATCATGATCATTGCAACAAGTAGTAGACGTAGCAAAACTAGCATCCCCAAGCTTAGGGTTTTGCATATTATTAGCACAATTGGCATCAAGAGAATTTATTGTAAAATCATTGCAATCTTGCTTTTTATTCAAAGATCTATCGTGAATCACTTCATAAAGTATTTCATCACAATTCTTGGATTCACGGATTTCAAGCAAAACTTCATAAAGATAATCTAGTGCATAAAACTCACTAGCAATAGGTTCATCATAATTGGATCTCTTAAAGAGATTAGCAAGTGGATGAGGCTCCATAGACTTTTAGCAAGCAAAGATGCAAGAAAAAATAAGGTACATGGAGACACAAGCAAACAAGAAGGCAAGCAAAAGAGAGAGGAGATTGGGAAAGAGAGGGCGAATAAAATGGCAAGGGTGAAGTGGGGGAGAGGAAAACGAGAGGCAAATGGCAAATAATGTAATGCGAGAGATAGGGATTGCGATGGGTACTTGGTATTGTTGACTTGCTTGTGTGAGCCTCCCCGGCAATGGCGCTAGAAATTCTTCTTGCTACCTCTTGAGCACTGCGTTGGATTTCCTCGAAGAGAGGATGATGCAGCAAAGTAGCGTAAGTATTTCCCTCAGTTTTTGAGAACCAAGGTATCAATCCAGTAGGAGACCATGCACAAGTCCCTCGTACCTACACAAAACTATAGCAACTCGCAACCAACGCTTAGGGGTTGTCAATCCCTTCACGGTCACTTACGAGAGTGAGATCTGATAGAGATAATATTTTTGGTATTTTTGATAGATAGATGCAAAGTAAAAAGTAAAAGGCAAAGTAAAAACAAAGCAAGTAAATAAAGTGATAGAGATTGATATGATGAGAATAGACCCGGGGGCCATAGGTTTCACTAGTGGCTTCTCTCAAGAGCATAAGTATTCTACGGTGGGTGAACAAATTACTGTTGAGCAATTGACAGAATTGAGCATAGTTATGAGTATATCTAGGCAATAATCATGTATATAGGCATCACGTCCAAAACAAATAGATCGAAACGATTCTGCATCTACTACTATTACTCCACTCATCGACCGCTGTCCAGCATGCATCTAGAGTATTAAGTTAAAAACAGAGTAACGCCTTAAGCAAGATGACATGATGTAGAGGGATAAATTCATGCAATATGATAAAAAACCCATTTTGTTATCCTCGATGGCAACAATACAATATGTGCCTTGCAACCCTTTCTGTCACTGGGTAAGGACACCGCAAGTTTGAACCCAAAGCTAAGCACTTCTCCCATTGCAAGAACTACCAATCTAGTTGGCCAAACCGAAAGGATAATTCGAAGAGACTTGCAAAGATAACTCAATCATACATAAAAGAATTCAGAGAAGAATCAAATATTCTCCATAGATAGTACTGGATCATAAACCCACAATTCATCGGTCTCAACAAACACAACGTGGAGGTCCTGAGGGGCCTCAAGGCAAGGAGCTTCAAGAAGAAACTCGAGCCATGTGGAAGGGGCTGGCTCGATGAGCTCCAGTCCGTGTTGTGGTCCATCTGCACCACCGCAACCAAGCCCACAAGCGAGACCCCATGCTTCCTCGTCTACGGGGTCGAGGCGGTCCTCCCTCATGAGGTCAAACATTGCTCCCCGCATGTCTTGGCATTTGATGAGGCACGCCAGGACGCCTCGTGGGGGGTGGACCTCGTGTTGGGGGAGGAGAGCCGCCGCCAAACCTCGCTCCATGCCATGAGGTACCAGCAGGCGCTGCGGCGGTATTACTGCCGTAGCAACTGCTTCAGGACCATTGAGGTGGGTGACCTCATCCTGAGGCGGGTGCTCTCTACGGAGGGTCTTCACAAGCTCTCGCCTATGTAGGCGGGCCCATTTAGGATCGCCCGTCTCTCCAGGCCTAGCGCCGCGCACCTGGAGACACAGGACGAGGTCCTCATCCAAAATTCCTAGAACATGCAGCACCTCCGAAAGTTCTATCCATGAACAAGGCCATGCGCCTCTCAAGTCTCCGCTCGTGACACTCTCACGTAATAATGAGTTGGGGTTGTACATGCCCCGGAGTCTCCGGAGTGCCGCCCTTGGGCCTCATGGGGGCTCCCACCCACATCCTAGTGGAGGCCCCATCCTCCATGCTGGTGGGAAGACAAGAAGACTAGTGTAGGTGCCAGACGCGGTTGTTCTTTTGCTTGTTTTCTGTAGCTGGTTTACAACTTCTTGAAATGAAACTTTGAGCTTTCACGTCTTTTATTTGAATGGTTCGGGAAAAATTTTTCTTCTTGTAGCGTTCTCTCTTTCAGGTCTTGCCTTAGGGAGAGTAACAATTGCCCATTGCTCTCCCTCGCGCGTTGCACGTGTGGGGGCTGGGCACAGTGTGTGTCAGGGCGACCCGCTAGCACACCTCGCCAAGCTTTGATGCCCCAGCCTTTGATGTCTTAATCCTCGTGCGACGCTCTCAAATGAGCTTATGGGCACTACTACCTCTTGAGCACTGTGTTGGATTTCCCCGAAGAGGAGAGGATGATGCAGCAAAGTAGCGTAAGTATTTCCCTCAGTTTTTGAGAACCAAGGTATCAATCCAGTAGGAGACCACGCACAAGTCCCTCGTACCTACACAAAACGATAGCAACTCACAACCAACGCTTAGGGGTTGTCAATCCCTTAACGGTCACTTACGAGAGTGAGATCTGATAGAGATAATATTTTTGGTATTTTTGATAGATAGATGCAAAGTAAAAAGTAAAAGGCAAAGTAAAAACAAAGCAAGTAAATAAAGTGATAGAGATTGATATAATGAGAATAGACCCGGGGGCCATAGGTTTCACTAGTGGCTTCTCTCAAGAGCATAAGTATTCTACGGTGGGTGAACAAATTACTGTTGAGCAATTGACAGAATTGAGCATAGTTATGAGTATATCTAGGCAATGATCGTGTATATAGGCATCACGTCCAAAACAAGTAGATCGAAACGATTTTGCATCTACTACTATTACTCCACTCATCGACCGCTATCTAGCATGCATCTAGAGTATTAAGTTAAAAGCAGAGTAACGCCTTAAGCAAGATGACATGATGTAGAGGGATAAATTCATGCAATATGATAAAAAAACCCATCTTGTTATCCTCGATGGCAACAATACAATACATGCCTTGCAACCCTTTCTGTCACTGGGTAAGGACACCGCAAGTTTGAACCCAAAGCTAAGCACTTCTCCCATTGCAAGAACTACCAATCTAGTTGGAAAAACCAAAAGGATAATTCGAAGAGACTTGCAAAGATAACTCAATCATACATAAAAGAATTCAGAGAAGAATCAAATATTTTCCACATATAATACTGGATCATAAACCCACAATTCATCGGTCTCAACAAACACACCGCAAAAAGAAGATTACATCGAATAGATCTCCATGAGAGAGGGGGAGAACATTGTATTGAGATCCAAAAAGACAGAAGAAGCCATCTAGCTACTAGCTATGGACCCGAAGGTCTGAAGTAAACTACTCACACTTCATCGGAGGGGCTATGGTGATGATGTAGAAGCCCTCCGTGGTGGATGCCCCCTCTGATGGAGCTCCGGAACAGGCCCCAAGATGGGATCTCGTGGATACAGAAGGTTGCGGCGGTGGAATTAGGTTTTTGTCTCCTGTTCTGATTATACGGGGATACATAGGTATATATAGGAGGAAGAAGTACGCGGTGGAGCATCAGGGGGGCCACGAGGTAGGGGGCGCGCCCTCCACCCTCGTGACCGCCTCTGGCACTTCTTGGAGTAGGGTCCAAGTCTCCTGGATCACGTTCGGTTGGAAAATCACGTTCCCGAAGGTTTCATTCCGTTTGGACTCCGTTTGATATTCCGTTTCTTCGAAACACTGAAATAGGCAAAAAAAACAGCAATTCTGGGCTGGGCCTCCGGTTAATAGGTTAGTCCCAAAAATAATATAAAAGTGGAAAATAAAGCCCAATATAGTCCAAAACAGTAGATAAAGTAGCATGGAGCAATGAAAAATTATAGATACGTTTTAGACGTATCAGGCACACACACCCTCTTGAGTCCATGCCTTCGAGCATCGCGATGTGATGTACTAGCGGTGCCCAGCCTGCGCTCGGGGGCTCGCGCGAGGTTTGACACATCCGGAGGTTTCCTAACCCTGCAGTCACTAGGCACCTCCTGAGGCTTGACGACTTTCAAACCCTCAAGAAAGAAACCTCTGGAGGACCCATCCAGAGCGAAGGACGCGCAGGGTTCCAAGCTCCGGAGAAGCTCGCTCCTGCGGCATGGGAGTCTACTGCAAGAACACTAAGCTAAGTCATCTGAGTCACAATCAACTACAACATGAATACCAGGATGCAATATAAAAGCAATAACATAATAGCGCAAGCACCGCGGTCCATTACATGCCCTGACAGGGCCTTCCACTTTTTTGATGCAGGAGAAAGAAAGAAGCAAAAGCAGCCACGCGACTACAACGACGGCGCCCTGATAGGGCCTTCCACTTTATGCCAGCAGTGCCTGCGCTCAGTCGGAGTCCTCGTCCTGCTTCACTAGGGTGCGGCAGCGAGGCGGCTCGTCTCCCTCCCTGGTCTGAGCTCGGCGGCGTGGCGGCTCATTGCAGTTGTCGTCGCTCGTGCTCTCCCCAGAGGAATAGCCACTGCTTCTGGAGCCGCCGCGACCATCTCCAAGGGCAAGCTCACCACCGGGGATGGCACCGCCCCTCCGGTCATCGTCGATGTCACTCTCGGGAAAGCACCCCAGGCGCCGGCCATATTCCCCGAAGACCCGGACGTAGAGGGTCACCGCGCCGTCATACCTGAAGTGGAGGGTACACCTCCCCTGCAGGCCGCGTGTGCGAGAGAATGGCTGCTACCCGCAGTCCAGGAAGACGTTGCCGGCGGAGGTGACCTTGACCTCCACTCACGAGGCCCTGCTGCAGCAAACATCTGCCTGCAACCAGAGGCCACCGGGTCCCCCGGCCGGCAGCGCGCCCGCAAAAAGGCGAAGAAGTAGGAGACAGACGCCCGCGGACCTCCCTGTCCACACCACAAACTCTGAGGACGCGTCGGCTGAATGGGATCGCGGATGCGGCGGCCGAGCGGCCGCCACACGCCACCCTTTCTTGCAGCGGCCACTCCGACTGTGACAACTTACGCCGCAGGAAGGGGCACCCCCACGGCTGCCGGAGGTGGTGCCGGCCTTCGAGGAGGTGCACCTGCTCCCTTTGGGAGCTACCGCCAGCGTCGCAACATACTTGCGAGGATGACCGCGGCCCCTCTTGGGCGGCAGCGAGTCCGGCCCCTCCTTGGGAGCCTTTCCCTTCTCCGCAGCGGAGAACCTTCTCACTGACGCCATGGACGCTCTGGAAAGATGGAGAAACAAAGAAGAAGAAGCAGGGGCGAGAAGATAAAGATGGGCTGGGGGCTCCGCCCGCTCCCCCCATTTATAGCCGGAGGAAGGCTAATCGCCAGCCCCTCACGGCCCGGGAAATGATGGCTTTTCTGCATGAAACAGGCAGTTGTCAAGTCAGGTGGTTCCCGAGGCGACATGGGGAAGTGGAGACGCCCACGTTCCATCAAGCGCCTCCTGTTGACTCGGTCCACGGGCAATTGGGGCCCACGACGCTCCGCCCTTGCCCTTTGGCTTCGCCTCGAGGCCAAGTCCGAGTGTGCCTTGGGCCCGAGGGCTACTATCAGCGTTCTGGGAACCAGGGTACCCAGACTTACCTAACTGCAGCCCACGGTGTGTCTTCATCGACGACCTGGTACGGCCCATCTACGACACCAATAAGTCAAGACCCTCGCGAGGGGCCAAGCCTCGCGAGCCGGATGATGCCAAGACCTCCGGAGGGAGCGGCCTCCACAGGTTGTCTCCCGAGGAGCAGAGATTTCTATGCAGGTGCTCAATCTCATGAGGTTGCAGTGACGCAATCCATGACGACCAAGGCCAGACGAGTGCCAGCGGGCGCAGAGGAGCAGGTTTCCTCTTTGGTGCTAAGGAGGCAAGTGCAGGCGCAGAATCTCGAGGAATCGGCCAAAGGTTTCCATTCCCGTGCAACAAGACCAAGACCGGCCGGACGGCACGATGGATGTCATTGCCAAGCCCGCTGCAGTATCACGACTAGGAGCTTTGCTGGAGAAGACCAACTTTTGTCAGGATAAGATGTACTACTTGTCCCTGTTCAAATTGGTCCCTGTGGGATCCATTCCCGTCTACGTTTTGGGGGGAAGAGGACCAAGGCCAATATAAGTATAGGTTAGCTACCACCATAGCAAGGGGCCGAATCCCTTCAGCTCACATCCTCACCTGAGCAGACCTCATGAGGTTGTTCTTTCCTTGTACTAGTTCATCCTCTGCCCCTCGTGATGCAAATCCACCACAAAGCAGGAGTAGGGTTTTACACTGCAAGGTGGCCCAAACCTGGGTAAACTGTCGTGTCCACCTTCTTCCTTATTCATCAAGCTAGGCTTTGGGGGCGACGAACTGGTTGGCTGAAGGGGTTGAGTTATTCGCACATGCCCTAGAGTTCGAACCTTTTCTTGGGTCTACGGAGCCCTGAATCTGACAGCCATATTTATTATTCCCTTGATGTTAGACGAGAAGCCAGACGGGACCTTCATACTGCTCAGGCATTCAAAAAATATTTCCTTCTCTTCTTTGGTAAGAGCTTAGCTGGCAGGACCTTGATACTGCTTTGGATGCACGCCATCATTTTCGTTCATACGTTGCTGGTCCTCCCATGCCTCTAGTGTATCTTTTGTCTTCACATACATGCCCAAGAAGCCTAGCAGGTTCACGCAAAGATTCTTCATCACATGCATCACGTCAATTGCAGAGTGGACCTCCAGGACTTTCCAATAGGGTAGCTCCCAAAATGTAGATTTTTTCTTCCACATGGGTGCGTGTCCATTAGCATCATCCGGAACAGATTTTCTGCCAGGACCCTTTCCAAAGGTTACTTTTAAATCCTTGACCATATCAAATATATCATCATCGGTACAGTGGTAAGACTTCTTCCAGTGATCTGCCTCAGCTTCGAAATGCTTGCCTTTCTTTCTTAAAGGATACCTGATCAGAAGAAATCGACGATGTCCTAGGTACACATTATTCTTACATTTATCCAAATATATACTTTCAGTCTCATCTAAATAGTGTGTGCATGCATTGTGTCCCTTGTTTGTGTGTCCTGAAAGGTTATTAAGAGCAGGCCGATCATTATGGTTACAAACATCAACGCTCGTAGGTCAAATTCCTGTTGTTTGTGCTCATCCCACACACGTACACCTTTTATATCCCACAACTTTAAGTGTTCTTCAACTAATGTCCTTAGGTACACATCAATGTCGTTGCCGGGTTGCATAGGGCCTTGGATGAGCATTGGCATGATAATAAACTTCCGCTTCATGCACAACCAAGGAGGAAGGTTATAGATACATAGAATCACAGGCCGGGTGCTATGACTACTGCTCTGCTCCCCAAAAGGATTCATGCCATCTGTACGTATACCAAACCATAAGTTCCTTGCATCATCTGCAAACTCCTGCCACTTTCTCTTGATTTTTCTCCACTCTGACCCATCAGTGGGTACTCTCAACATCTCGTGTTTCTTACTATCTTCTTTGTGCCATCGGAACAACTTGGCATGCTCCTTGTTTTGGAACAAACATTTCAAGCGTGGTATTATAGGAGCATACCACATTACCTTGGCAAGAACCCTCTTCCTGGGGCGCTCGCCCTCAATATTACTAGGGTCATCGTGGCTGATCTTATAGCGCAATGCACCACATACAGGGCATGCATTCAAATTCTCGTACTCCTCACTGTGGTAGAGGATGCAGTCATTAGGGTATGCATGTATCTCTGCACCTCTAATCCTAGAGGGCAAACAGCCTTCTTTGCTTCATACGTACTGTCAGGCAATTCATTATCCTTTGGAAGCGTCTTCTTTATCAGTTTCAGCAACTTTTCAAATCCCTTGTCAGATACACCATTCTCTGCCTTCCATTGCAGCAATTCCAGTGTGGTACCCAGCTTTTTCTTGTCATCTTAGCAAATTGGGCACAATAAATTTTTGTGATCCTCTAACATACGCTGCAACTTCAACCTCTCTTTTTCACTTTTGCAGTTTCTTTATGCATTAGCAATGGCCCGACCAAGATCACCAGCGAGCTCATCTGGTGCTTCTTCTTCAGCTTCCCCCCGTTGTAGTACCATCGTATTCAGGGAACATAGGATAGTTGTCATCATCCTCTTCTTCTTCATTGTCTTCCATTATAACCCCTCTTTCTCCGTGTTTGGTCCAATAGTTATAGCCGGACATGAAATCAGACTGAAGCAGGTGGCTGTGAAGGATTTTTGAGGTAGAGTAATCCCTATCATTCTTACAGACACCACATGGACACCAAATAAAACCATTCCACTTGTTTTCCTCTGCCACAGAGAGCGTCGGTCATCATACATCCATTGCTGGCTCATCTTCATTACACAACATCGAAGTGACCAAATTAATACAAGTTCATAGATACTTCTCATAAAACAACATACAACTATCCAGCTAAAGCATTTAAATGCAATAACAAATGCAATCAAAATCGCAACTAAGGTAATAATTGATCCAACATCATAATGATACCAAGCCTTTTTATTAATGGCATATTTTCTAATCTTTCTAATCTTCAAGTGCATTACATCCATCTTTATCTTGTGATCATCGACGACATCGGCAACATACAACTCCAATTTCATCTTCTGTTCTTCAATTCTTTTCAATTTTTATTTTAAATAATTGTTTTCTTTTTTAACTAAATTTAACTTCTCGACAAGAGTGTCGGTTGCAATTTCCGGGTCACAAACCTCGTAGATAAAAATATCTATGTCAACTTGATGGGCATAATTTTCATAAACACGAAATGAAACAAATAGTTATAAAAAGATAATATACCACATCTAAATCATAAACAGGACGACGGCCGACGGGGACGGATATCAAAACCATGGCACTATATATAACAAACAATCATACAAATAAGAAAATTATACAAGTAACTATCTAAATCATGCAAATAAGATATTTTTTACAAAAAGGATAAGAACAAGAGGCTCACCAAGGTGGTGCCGGTGACGGGACGGCGCGGGCGATCGACGGCGATGAGAACGGGTTCAGGAATGCACTAATTAAACCACACCTACACATATGCAAACTAAGAAGTTAATTTGATCTCAAATTGCATATAAATCAAATAAACTCCCACATAATTACTCCCAAACTAAAACTTACAAATCACTATACTTATAGAGCATGAAACGAGCTAAACTAGCAATGAGAGATGAAATGATGAAGTTGCTAACCTTTTAGAACCCTTGGATAGATGGGGTGCCTCCAATCTTGACAGATCTTGGCAAAAATGTAGGATGAGCTCAAGCTAGGGGAAGAAATCATAGAGGAGAGAAAGCTTGGACTCGGGCTGGATGAAGCAGCTTTATATAGGGATATTAGTCCTGGTTGGTATCACCAACCGGGAGTAGAGGTCCCATTGAACTAGGACTAATCCTCGCCGTGCCCGCGTCCGCTCCTAGCCGTTGAATCCGGGACTAATGCTCACATTAGTCCCGGGCCCAAACCCGGCCGGGACTAATGCTCTGGATAAAAGGTAGGTTTTCTACTAGTGGTAGCTGGGGTAGCAGTCAGCCTGTCCGCGTTCGAGCCCCAGCTCTGGTGCGCGGCGCTCGCGGAGTTTCTCCTATAAAAAAGCGTACGAGGTTTAGCCCTTGGGTTGATCTCATTTTTATATACCTAATGGGATGGTGGTTAACACTATCATCCTGAGGCCAACTCCAGCGCACAACCCCAAACAGACGTCTATTTTGCCCGGATTCTGTCTGTTTGGGTAGGGCAATGGGGTCGTGTTCGGGCCTATCCTGGGATGTGGTGGTCGTGCGCCCAGCGCACGGACGCATCCTTTGGCCCCAATCCTGTCCGCCATGGCCAAAAATGCTCATATATTCATATTTCAATGTTCAAAACAAGTTTGCACGTCCACATATCAATTGTCTGAAAATAAAAATAGTTTTACAACCCAATCAAAATTGTCTCTAGTAAAATAGTTTTACAACCATATCGAAATTGTCTTGAATGAACCAATACATCTATTGGTTGCCAATGTGAGTCCAAACGTGCTCAACAAGTCATTTTAAAGATCCAAATGAGTGTGCCAATCATGCATTTCACAATGAAATTGGGCAAACTATTCAAACGTGGCCGGTTCTTGGTGCAGGGGCTCAACATTTTCACCTTGAAAATCAAATCCTTGGTCGAAGATGTTGTCATCATGCTCGTCCTCGACGATCATGTTGTGCATGATCACACAAGCATTCATCACCTCCCAAAGCTTCCCTTCATCCCATGTCAACGCAGGGTTTCGAACGATACCCCATAGGGATTGAAGCACACCAAAAGCACGTTCCACATCCTTTCTAACACTCTCTTGCATTTGGGCAAATCTCTTTCTCTTCTCACCTTGGGGATTCGAGATTGTCTTCACAAAAGTTGACCACTGAGGATATATACCATCAGCTAGGTAGTATTCCTTGTTGTACTGGTGGTCGTTGATCTTGAAATTGACAGGTGGGGCATGGCCTTCTGCAAGCCTTGCGAAGACTGGATAACGCTGCAGCACATTTATATCATTGTGAGAACCTGCCATACCGAAGAAAGAATGCCATTTCCAAAGATCATGCGAAGCCACCGCTTCTAATATGACAGTTCACGCTTTAACATGCCCCTTGTACTGGCCCTGCCAAGCAAATGGACAGTTCTTCCACTCCAAGTGCATACAATCTATGCTGCCAAGCATGCCTGGAAAGCCTCTAGCTGCGTTGGTCACCAACAATCTCTCTATATCAGCGGCAGTTGGCTGCCTCAAGTACTCAGGGCCAAACACTGCTACCATGGTCTTCCAGAAGCTGTACAGTGACAGCTGACATGTGGACTCACTCATACACACATACTCATCCACCAGATCGCCTGGAATTCCATATCCAAGCATGCAGATGGTTGCGGTGCATTTCTGGTAAGAGGAGAATCCAAGCTTGCCAAGGGCATCCGTCTTGCACTCGAAGCATGGGTCTTGAGCAACCACTCCCTCTCGGATACGATTGAACACATGCCTTGCCATACGAAAACGGTGGCGGAATTTATGCGGCTTGAAGAGCGAGGTGTTTGCAAAGTAATCGGCATAGAGCAAGGCGTGGCCTCTCTCCCTGTTGCGGTTCAGGTTGGGAGCATGGCTAGGGAGTGACCCCTTGTATCGAGGAAGCTGCCGTTCAATGTGGTCGTGAACGACCAGTGCAGCCATCATAAGATCTTCATCATCGGAGGTCGAATCGTCCGATGAATAAATGAAATGGTGGAAGAAAAATTCATTTCCACTATCGACACCTTTGTGGGCAAAGTGTCAAACACCTTGCAGTCATGGTGGCAAAGAGGCCGCGATGATCACCTCGATGCAGCAGGGGTGGTTGGCGGCCGGCTACTGGCCGCTCTGGAGCACTCGCTGGGAGCTGCGGTGGTTGTCGTGGTCCATAAACGTCGTCGACGGTCGTATCCCCTCTGCCACCGGCTACGACGGCGACGGCCAAATCTCCTCCAAGTGACGGCCAAAACTCCTACGAAAGCGCGGGCGTGGTGGCGGCCATGTCGAGACGTGCTCTGGTATATGGACGGCCGGGGGGGTGAGCAGTAAGGAGGCGGCCGGAGAATAGTGCCGGCACTGGCGGCGGGGAAGAGCGGGTGGAGACGTTGGAAGTGAATGGACTGCTAGTGACCCCGACAGGCGGGCCACGAGGGGACAAGGGCGTGCGTCGAGGCCGTCAGCGTGATGTCCGTTTCACCCCAAACTGGGCACAAGTTTGGGCCGGGAATGGGTCAAAAACGGAGAAAATCCCAACATTTGTCCGTTTGGGGCCGCGCGTTGGGCCGCGATATTCGTCCGTTCTAATCCAAACGGACGCACCTGGACAGGATGGGGCCGTGCGCTGGAGTTGTCCTAACCATCCAACCATTGATCGGTTCTTGGAAACTCAGGTAAATATTAGTGAACCGGCGTGTAGCATCTTTTACAATTAATATCATAAATTTCTGTTGGATGAAGTGTACATTTTCTGTGGAAAAGGTGAAGCAAAAGTGAAAAAAAAAATCTCAATCTATCTATGACCCGACTAGTTTGAGATTTTGTTTGCATTCTTGTAAAACGAGGTACTACAAGATTTGACCTTTTCTATTGGAGCAAGAGTAGAGCCTTTTGCTTGTACCACCCTAATATTCTTAGTTGTACGTACGGTGAACTTTAAAGTAGTGTGCACGGACACTGAACTTTTAAAGTATAGTATGATGCACGTACGGCGTTCCAAGGCAAGTACTTGCGCTACTGGTATTTGAAACGAAATCCATCGATCCATCCAGGGTTTTCTGTTGGGCGGGCCACCGCGTACCCAACGGTTCGTGCTTCGGACAACTCTCCTCAGATACGATTACACGACTCGCTGTCACTGTACCCATGCAGGCGTGGACAGAGACGAGAAGAGAGAGAGATGGCCGGATGGGTTCACGTGATGGATCTGGGACAGATCGATGCAGGCCATTGACAAGATCTTTTCGCAGGAAAATGACGAGAGATGACGTCCGGAATGGAATGCTAGCGTGTCCTCATCGATCTTTCTTTGGAAGACATGAACAATACCTTTTGCATGGCCTTGTGCCACGGCGCAGCTAGCCGGCCGGAGCTCATAGCTTAGCTCAAGTCTTATTAATATGTACTATTAATATAATATTTTTAAGGCATTTCCAATGGCAATCCGTAAATTTCGTCAAACATCCGTCCATGGAGTAGGAACAAGTCCATGACACACATACAGTACTCCGACATTCAACAATGTCCACATACATTTCAATCCGCATTTAAACTAACCATACGAAATCCATGCAAACGGACTAACATTCATCACAGCTCGGATAGAAAATAGCACCAATCACCTATACATATCATGCAACTTAAGTCTAGTACAACAATGACTCTAATTCGACTAGATTAACCCGATGTCCTACAAGTTTTTCATTAAAGGATCATGTCGTCCCACACATACTCCTCCTTCAATTTCATCCAACTGCATGCCTACGTAAATGGCCGTCCCTCTATCTTGTGGTCTATCACGGTAGCGCGTGCGGGCTACATAATGTGTAGATCAACATTGAGTAAATGAATGATTTAAACAAGTTGAGCAAGAACAAGCAAAACTTACGATCTCCTCCTCTACCGCATGCAATGGTCACCTGCCTTCAACTGACGAACCACTTGCCAAAACTTGGTGATGATGGTCTGGATAGCATATCAGCGATACGATGTTGTTGAATGATGTACATGTCATAGGGCGCAATGTCCTTTCGTGTGTGAAATGATTCATGAATTTGTTGTGAGAAGGTCCCCCATCTGCATCTGCCTACAAAATCCGCAGATACGGTCAACCACGCATCGCACAACAACTCATTCTCCATGGTCGAGTAGCTCTTCATCTTTCGTACTCTGAAAAAAGACATAGTGTTTGAAATAAACTCAATGGCATTTGATCGAACACCTGTCGGACGTGGTGTCCGCTATGGAGGTCGTCGAAGGGGGTGGACTGTACCCGGGTACAAATGGCTCCAGGGTGAACAACACCGTCATAAAGACGAGTGGACGCATCGGTGCTGGTTGCGGACGTTTGGCAATGCCTCCGTGGCGGCCGAAGACGTGCAACGGGGGAGGTGGAGCGTGCGGATGCAAAGCAAGGAAAGAAGGGATGTAGTGGAAGAAAATGAGGCCGGGAGGGGGATTGAATGGGCCGGGGAGTCCTACGTGACTGCTGTCCGGGCGGCTTTAGATGGCTCGGTCCGTACAGCGCAGCCCAAGCATATGTGGGTGGTTTGAAGATGCCCTTAGGGTGCGGTAAAATCCTAGGGAGAGAGAGAGGGGGAGGGAGGGGGTCAGCTGCTGGCTGTGGGCATGCGTTGAGGCGTCTGCGCCGGCCCTGCGGTACGTAGCTGAGCTCTAGCTAGCTGCCGAGCAGCCACAGTCGAGAAACGTAGCATGTATCTTAACGCGCGTGGCGCCAGACCGATCTCTGGCCGACTCAATTACGATCGATTGATACAGCTGATCGATCGATGGACCGGCCGGCCATCTCGCATGCATGGCACATGGCAGCGCCATGGACGGCACCAAATCTGGCTGCGATCCTACATATGTCCAAGTCCTCAAACGTACCTCAACGCATCCGGTCCTGACGTAGTGACGTCCATCTACTCGCTAGCCTAGCTCGAACCCCCACGCCACCACCCTCCTCCCGTCTCTATCCCTCCAACGCGCACACGACGTACGCAACCGTGCGACGGCATGCATGCCCGCGTGGCGCGCAACCATGCATGCATGCATGCATGCGGAGCTATGCAACTTGCTTCCCATGGCTCGGTCCGGCCGGCGGACCGGTCGCCCCGCCGTGGCGGCCATGCATGCACCCGTGCTGTGTGGGTGTACTGGCCGGCGCGCGCTCCCGTCACGCTCAATGCTCATGCATGCATGTGCTGTGCTGTGCTGCTACTTAAGGTAGCGCTCTCATGAAACGTACGCGCGCATGCATGCTCTTGCTCGATCACGAGAGCTCCTACGAGGATACACATATGGTGTGTCCACCACCACCCGCCTTGTCGTGTCACGAATCGACAGACCAGGCGGACGGACGGACGGACCCATTTTTCATGCGTGCATGCACGTGATGACCACCAGGACACACCAGTGCCCAACCGACGTCGCAGATCCATCGGGTACGTGCCACCGGCTGCAAATTTGCGTATCGGTCCAACCGACCGGAACGCCTGTTGCGTCCGAGTACATTTTTTGGCGTCCTTTTGCGCTGTGCGTGCATGGCGTTTGTACGTGTGTGTGTGGTGTCCCCACCAAGTCTGCACGGACGGTGTGCTCCGCTCCGGCCGATTCAGCTACAGATGGAGTAACAGTCTTGTTCTGGTCAAAAAATGTAACAGTTTTACGTACACCACCAGGTGTACTGTCATGGGTCCTCCCAAACAAACAGTCGAAACAAGAAGGCCGCCTGTGGTAGTTAGGATGCTTTGATTTGGAGTATGCGCCCCAAATCAGGTCTGACGACGGCAGGCCCGGACGTAGGGTAACTAGTTGCGTAGTTTGTTGCGCACTGGCCACTCACACGTTGCACTTCAAGTTAACACTCTTTTTTTTGGCGAAATGGTTAACACAAATGTTACAGGTCCTATTTCAAACAAAAATAACATGATTTCTATAGGGAAACGGTATCGTTTTCCTGGGAGAGGGGATTAATAATTTAATATCAAGGTTTGTTTTGGAATAGAACTGGACACGGTTGTACATTCAACCTACTAGTAGGGATCAACTGACATGTTAGCCATCATGTATTTCTTTTTTCCTTTTAGGATAGCCATCATGTAGTTCTCCCGGAGGAGATATATGACCACCGGCGGAGCTTCAGCAAGGCCGAATGGGCCGCGGCCCGCCCAGCCCATGAAGTTTTCTACAATATACATCTACTCTTGGGCCTTAAAACAGCAGCCCATAAGCTATGTTCTTCTTGTTGGCCCGCACATGTGTGGGCTGCAAGCTCCACCACTGTATATGACCTCTTAGTTGTAGGTAATATCACCGTCAATAGCATGACCGATGTATTGGTATACTCTATGTGTGTATGTATAAGCATATGTGTCTGTATTATGTTAAGAAGAAGATATATACTATACTTTTCAAACATTCCCATGCGCCTCGAGTACCCGAGCAAAAGTTGTGTCTGTGTGTCGGTGTGGTACTATATATGGTTGTACAAGTATGTGGCATGTTTCGACGTTTTTTTCTTTAGAACATGGCATATGTTTCTTAGAACATGGCATGTGTCTATGTGTGGTGCTTCTTTTTCACTTCAACAATATACCTATTGGAAAAGGTCCACTCAGGATGTCCCTTTTTTTACAGTGAGAAGGATTTTCTTCTCCTTCTAAGGCCCACAAAGAGGCCGCACGAATACCACCAAGCCAACTGGGGAGGTCCTACTCGGCGCCTTTACCGCCCAATTCCTATTTAGCCCTTTAGGCGCCGTTTTATGATGTTACCGCAACTTGG
>NC_057804.1:560175795-560176636 GCF_018294505.1 Triticum aestivum
TTACATTTCTTTTAACCTTCATAAATACTTATGCGACGAGGGGATTGAAACTCCAACCGTGAAGTATAGTACCAGACAAACTGGGATAGCCAATGTCATGTGCCCTTTTTCATTTCTTATTTCATTTCTGTGCGATCTGTTTTCTCTACTTTTGTTTTCTTTTTTCTCTTGGTCCTTCTTTTTTAAAATACATGAACTTTTTCAAATTTAAACTATCTTCAAATTCATAGTTTATTTGTTGAACTATATTTATTTAAAATCTATTAAGTTTTTCAAATATGTAAACATTTTAAAAATCTTGCGATGTTTTTCAAATTGATGAACTTTTTCAAACTCATGATTTTTTAATTCAAACTCGATGAATTTTTTTCATATTCATGAACTTTTTTTAAAATTCATGAATAATTTTCAAATTTAATGAACATTTATTGAACTCATGAACTTTTTCAAGTTCGTGAACTTTTTTCAAGTTGCAGACTTTTTTTGAGTCCCGCAAACTTTTTTTGACTTCATCAATTTTTTCAACTTCATGAACTTTTAACAAATCCACGATTTTTCAAATCCCATGATTTTATTGAACTTGTGAATCATTTCGAGTTTGTCAAGTTTTTCACATTGTGAACTTTACTGAATCCCGTGAACTTTTTTTGAGCTCATGAGCTTCTTTAAGTTCATGAACTTGTTTAAAATCCGTAAAAAAATGAATTGTAATTTTCTTCCAAACCTGTGAACATTAGCTTTCGAATTTCTGTTTTTTTATATTTCATATTTTCTTGAAAAGTCAACTGTCAACGGGTGGACCAGTCAAATGCGATCGAACAACTCGGAAAATCAGTCAACT
>NC_057804.1:560177086-560181180 GCF_018294505.1 Triticum aestivum
CACACACACGCACACACTTCATATTAGGCCGGCCCATGATGCGGGGGAATATATTAGCTTGAAGCTATTCGGGCGGAGCTCCTATTCGGGAGGAATCCTATTTAGCGCTGCAGGCGCCGGTTTCTTCTGTTTCTGCAAACCGGCGCCTGCAGGCGCCTTAGCTGGGCTCGGCCCGTTTAGCGTTCCTTTTTATCTATTTTGAAGTGCAAAAACGTTGCGAGCCAGAGAATCGAACACTGGACCTCTTAGTTCTCAGCGCACCTAGCTAACCACTAGGGCCATCGCGAACTTATGTATGGAATTGCTTCTGTTTTCTTTCTTCTCCGCTAGTTCGCATCTCTTTTGCTTTTTTTCTATTTTTCTGTCCTTCTTTCCTTTTCTGAAATGCACAATTGTAAATGAATTAAAATTTCCTTCATAAGCAACGGACGTTTTTTCAAAAGTCCATGAACTTTTTTCAAAATTCATGAACGTTTTTAACATTTGATGAACTTCGCTCAAAAATCCATGAACTTATTTTTCAATTTCGACGAACTTTTCTCACAGTTAATTAAAATTTGAAATACATTGAACTTTAATGAGAACCAATGAACTTTTTTTCAAGTTCGGTGAATGTTTTTTCAAATTTGATGAACTTTATCTTAAATTCGATGAACTTTTTTCCCAAATCAATGAACTTTTTACAAATTTGATGAACTTTATCTTAAATTTGATAAAAAAAATTCAAAATCAATGAACTCTTTTCAAAATCAATGAACTTTTTTCAAAATTGATGAACTTTTTTCAATTTGGATGATTTTTGTTTCAAATTCAATGAACTCTTTCTCAAATTTGGTGAACTTTTTTTAAAATTCATGAACTTTTTCCATTTTTGTGAAGTTTTATTTTCAATTCATGGTTTATGTGAATGCCTTTTCATATTATTTTTTCTTTAGTCAAATAATTTATAGTTGGTATATAATACTAGTATATGTTTAATGTATGTACTGGATGACAGGTCAAAGTGCTCAGTTTTCCTTAAGTAATCAACGAACTGAATATGGTCTAGTGGTTAACTCGTGTTGGCGTGTACTACAGCGTCGGGAGTTCGAGTCCCACGTCTCCCAGAATTTAACGTAGCATTTTTCCTTCGCCTTTTGCTTTTATAGCACGTTGCTAGGCCGGCCCACTTCCCGTCCGTGCGAGCGCCAGCGGCGCGAACCGGCGCCTGCAGCGCTCAATAGGAGCTCCCCCTATTCGGCGCCTTAAGCGTATAGTGACAAGAGAGCGAGCATTCTCGGCCGGCCCATCAAAGCATTTGACCGATCCTGCTTTTGGGAACATTCTAGAAGGTTTCTAGCTTTTTTGGAAACCTTCTAGATGGTTCTTGAACATGTTATTTGTTTTTCTTCTAGTTTTCACTTTTTTATTTTCTTTGTCACTTTCCGTTTCTTTTTTCCTTTTTCAAGTTTATTATTCTTTTTCCTAGAAATGCTTCAAATATTCAAATATTGTTCGGAACTCAAAAGGTTGCTCCTATTTTTCATAATTGTGTTCGCAATTCTGAAAAATGTTTGTCAACATAATTTTTTTGGAATTTCAAAAAGATTTCAGGGTTTTCAAAATCTGTTTGGGATTTTAAAAAAATATTCTCGATTTCAAATTTTGTCCAGGAAATCAAAAATATATTCATATTTTAAAGGAATGTTCAGAGATTTAAAAAAAATGTGTTTGCAAAAATGTTAAACCTTTGCAAAATCAATTCTAAATTTTGTTTGAGTCTCAAAATTGTTCCCACTTTTTCAAGAAAATCCCATTTTTCAAATGTGTGCACTTTTTCAAAAGAGTTGGAATTTTCAAAAATTGTTCGGCTTGTACAAACATTGTTGGGAATTTCAAATAAAATCTCAAATTTTAAAAATGTTCATAGTTTCAAAACTTGTTCGCAGCATCAAAAAAATCTTCATGTTTTCCAATAATTGTTCATTCTTTCAAAGAAGTCCAAAATTTAAGAAAAAATAGCGTTGTTCAAAAAATGGTTGGATTTTCAAAACTAATTGTATTTTTAAAAAATTGTTCACAATTTCCATGGAATTTTTGAATTGTTTTAGAAAGTGTTCGAATCTGCCGCTAGTTCTTCTTAGAGTTATGCGCTGATTTTTAATAGCTTGCACTCTATGACTCCATCGGCTATCAACACCCTTTCATGATCGTGATGTCAGGGGGTTTATTCTCTGTGCATTTTTGTGACTTCCACTGGGGGGACGCCGTTGTGCAAGTGGGCCACCCTGTGCAAATCGCCATTAATTGGTCGCAGAGTGCAACATATAGGAGCTCCCTATTTTTCAGGCGGGTTGGTAAGTAGTTGATCCTCCAAGCAGGCACACAGAGGCTGACAGTGGCGGTCACCGTGTTGACTCTTGAGATCTAAGGTCCATATGCCGATGTAACTATTCTGATTTGATTACAGGAGTAGCGGCCTAGCCCATGTAGCACTCCTGCTTTTGCCACTGTAGCCCAAGCGGAATTGAGATCACTAACAGCCACAAACACCCTATGATGCAGTTCCAACGATTAAAAACGATGGTAACTTGAGATGGCTGGAAAGGGGGGAAATCTCAGGCGCTACGGGAGCACCAAAGCTTAGGTGCTTCCGGAGCTCCTCAACCGTTGATTTGAAATTCAATGGTCATCTTAGGATATGATGGATCTGGATGCAAATACCAGACTCATCAGGGTTTTTTTTCATAATTTTACGTGAGCTCTTTCATAGCCCTTTGATCTCAGGATTGTTTTAGAATAGAACTGGACATGGTTGTACCTTCAACCTACTAGTAGGGATCAACTGACATGTTTGCCATCATGTATTTCTTTTTTCCTTTTAGGATAGCCATCATGTATTTCTCCTGGAGGAGATATATGCCCTTTTAGTTGTAGGTAATATCACCGTCAATAGCATGACACATGGCATGTGTCCATGTGTGGTGTCTTTTTTCACTTCAAAAATATACCAGTTGGAAAAGGTCCACTCAGAATGTCCCCTTTTTTACAATGAGAAGGCATTTTTTCTCGTTCTAATGCCCACAAAGAGGCCGCACGAATACTACCAGGGCAATTGGGGAGCTCCTACTCGGCACCTTAGCGCCCAATTCCTATTTGGCGCTCTAGGCGCCGTTTTATGATGTTAACGCCACTTGGCGCACCCCCTCCCTCTCCCCCTCTGTTCTGGGCTTGGCCCATTTACATTTTTCTTAACCTTTAGATATATTTATGAGACGAGGGGATTGAAACTCCAACAGTGAAGTATAGTACCACACAAACTGTGATAGCCAACATCGTGTGCCCTTTTGCTTTTCTTATTTCATTTGTGTGCCATCTATTTTTTCTACTTTTGTTTCCTTTGTTCTCTTGTTCGTTTTTATTTTTTTTAAGTACGTGAACTTTTTCAAATTAAAACCATCTTCAAACTCATAGTTTAATTCTTGAACTATATTTACTTAAAATCTATTAATTTTTCTCAAATATGTAAACATTTTAAAAATCTTGCGAAGTTATTTCAGATTGATGAACTTTTTTTCAAAGCTGATGAACCTTTCAAACTCGTGATTTTTTATTTCAAACTTGATGAAGTTTTTTCATATTCATGATTTTTTTTTCAAAATTCATGAACATTTTCCAAATTTTATGAAATTTATTGAACTCGTGAACTTTTTCGAGTTCAAACTTTTTTCAAGTTACGGACTATTTTTGAATCCCACAAACTTTTTTTTGACTTTGTCAACTTTTTCAAGTTCATGAACTTTCAACAAATCCATGATTTTTCAAATCCCATGATTTTATTGAACTCATGAATCTTTTCGAGTTTGACAACTTTTTCCAAATTGTGATCTTTATTGAATCCCGTGAACTTTTTTTTGAGCTCATGAGCTTTTTTAAGTGCATGAACTTGTTTTAAATCTGTAAAAAAAATTGAATTGTGATTTGTTTTCAAACCTATGAACATTAGTTTTCGAACTTCTGTTTTTTTTATTTCACATTTTCTTGAAAAGTCGACTATCAACCAGTGGACTGGTCAAATGCGATCGAGCAACTCGGGAAATCCGTCAAGTGCGAAC
>NC_057804.1:560181392-560202973 GCF_018294505.1 Triticum aestivum
TAGGCCGGCCCATGATGCGGGGGAATATATCGCTTGGAAGCTGTTCGGGCGGAGCTCCTATTCGGCACCTTAAGCGTATCTATACTACTTATAAAAGAGCAAACATTATTTTTTCTAAGTGCACCCCATAAAACGTACACAGATACATTACCATCATATGATTAGTCCCACTAAACTCAATCTAACGGCTAGCCTTAACCTAATCTGTTCTCTGTGTGTACTTAGTAATTTACATTGACTGACCGTACTCCACCACGGAGGAAAATATGAAAGTCCATGCTTGGTCAATTAGGAAACTATAATCACTGACACGTCCTATTAAGAAACTAATCACGGGCACATCTAATTATTAGGAAACCAATCACAAACCCATTCTATTATTAGGAAAAAAATCACGCGCGCATCCTATTATTAGGAAAATAATTACGAGCCATCCTATTAGGAAATTAATCACGGATGTATCCAATTATAAGGAAACTAATCGTTAGTGTTTCCTATTAGATAACTAATCATGAACGCATCTAATTATTAGGAAACTAATCGTGAGCGTATCCTATCGTCTTCTATCAGGAAATCGCGATCGTTATATGTATATATGTAGTACCGTCGGATAGATATATACAAAAACTTGTTGTTCGACCAATCTCGGAGAAAGAGAGGTCACTTCTCTCTGTATATGTTCATGACGATCTTGTGTAATTCTTGACTGGAATTTATTGGCACTGAAACGGTTCCTTAACTTGTCCTAAGTGACATTTTCATGTGTGACTATACTTACATAAATGTGTGCATATGAATAATCATGATGAATCTTCTAAATAATTTTGAGTCTTACACATTGTTAAAAGTGGGTGGTCTTTTAATACAGGAGACATGTTGATTAAGGAGAAACGATATTTCAAATTATTTGTACGAGTTGGGAATAAGAGATCGTGTATTTTATAGAAAAATTTCAAGTATATGAATAAATTGCCTTGTATTAAGTTTAGTATAATATGTTAATCTAAATAGATGTGTGTTGCGCGTGCACACTTATTAATTTAAATAGACGTGTGTTGCACGTGCACACTTACTAGTAGTGACAAGACAGCGAGCATTCTCGACCGGCCCGTCGAAGCTTTCGACCGATCCTGCTTTTGGGAACATTCTGGAAGGTTTCTAGCATTTTTTTTGGAAACCTTCTAGATGGTTCTTGAACATGTTATTTGTTTCTTTTCTAGTTTTCAGTTTTTTTTATTTTCTTTGTCATTTCCTTTTCTTTTTCCTTTTTCGAGTTTATTATTCTTTTTCCTAGGAATGCTTCAAAATTTCAAATATTGTCCGGAACTCAAAAGGCTGTCCCCGTTTTTCAAAATTGTGTTCGCAATTCTGAAAAATGTTTGTTAACTAATTTTTTTTTGGAATTTCAAAAAGATTTCACGGTTTTCAAACCTGTTTGGGATTTTCAAAAAAATATATTCTTGATTTCATAATTTGTCCACGAAATCAAAAAAATATTCATGTTTTAAAGGAATGTTCATAGATTTGAAAAAAATGTGTTTCCAAAAATGTTCAAAACTTTTTAAAAACAATTCTAAATTTTGTTCGAGTCTCAAAATTGTTCCCACTTTTTAAAGAAAAATGCATTTTTAGATGTGTTTGCTTTTTCAAAAGAGATTGAATTTTCAAAAATTGTTCGGCTTGTACAAACATTGTTGGGAATTTCAAATAAAATCTCAAATTTTTAAAAGGTTCGTAGTTTCAAAACTTGTTCACAACTTCAAAAAAATCTTCATGCTTTCCAATAATTGTTCATTCTTTCAAAGAAGTCCAAAATTTAAGAAAAAAATCGCGTTGTGCAAAAAATGGTTGGATTTTCATTTTTTGTGTTTTGAAAAAATTGTTCACAATTTCCATGGAATTTTTTGAATTGTATTAAAAATTGTTTGAATCTGCCGCTAGTTCTTCTTAGATAGTGTTTAAGCATGAAGGAAGATAGTCTAATGGGGATGACCATAATATTGCTCGAAATTTGGTACAGCTTGTTCCATGACGTTATGTTTGGCTTTTGGAGCCCTAGGCTATGTTAAACATTATATTGTTCATTAATAAAGTCTCGGTGTAAATCAAAGAAACTACTCTTAGGCGACTAGGGTTTCCCCTCCTCCCGTTGGCAGCCGCCGGTCTGCCTCGCCTCCCATGGCCTTTGGGCCATGGAGGTGCGGAGGACCACGGCCCCTCGCCGACGGGAGGAATCCCACTCTTGTTCTTGTTTTGTTCAACATCTTGGTTTGGGTTGTGTGGTGGCGACGATGCCCCTTAGGAGAAATAATGTCTCTCACATTTGATCCCCGTCCGATGATGCGTATAGTGTCATCGGAGGGCGTGTGGTGGTGAGAAATAAAAATATGAGCTTTTTTAGGAGGAGATACCACGGCGGAGGCGAGTAAGAGGGCAAACAAATTGATACGACGAGGTAGGTAGGATTCCCGGCCGGCGGCGAATGTGCGTGCATGGTCGACGAAGACGAGGTTGGGAGGGGGAGGGGCGTGCGTGGGAATGGGTGGGTGGATGGGTTCCACTCCCAGCGGATAGGGATACGTTGCGCGTGCGTGCACCAATTCGGATATTATTTATTGAATTGAAAAGAAATGAAAAAATAGACATTATTTGGTTGGTCGGATAAAAAGGGTGTTTGCTGCAGGGCCCTCGGGAGGAAGCGGAAGGAAGGAAGAAACGCGAGTAACGCGAGTTCGGTTCAGCTGCAGGGCCCCCTGCACAAATTATTGTCCAGGGCCAATAAAAGATTGCCATGTGTCTTTGTGGGCCAACCACCCCAATTAAGTTAGATTATTCTGTTACGGTCTAAATATCGTCTTCGCTGGTCCTTCCTCGCCTGGCCTACGCAAAAGGAATACTGATTTACTGAATGGCTTCACACAAGAATGGTTGCTAGCAAGTACTCCTAGAAAGGACGGTTTCCTGCAACATCCGGCGGCCGCCACAGCAACAGAGAAGGAGGGCGGACACGATTAGGAGCACGTCGCTGATGCCGCCAAGAGCACTCGTTGCAGTTCTTCTGTTCCTTGGTTTTGAAGTATTTGAAGTCTCCATCTAGAGAGCCGAGGTGCCGTCTACACGGAGGGACTTCTGATGTCGTGGTCTCGTGGAACCCCAAGAGCACAACTGAATCTCGCCGGGCGGGAGACCAACACGGCAGCGCTTCTCTTCTCCGTACTTGAAAAAGACGGTTTCAATCTCCCAATTAATTCGCTTTGACTAAATTCCTTTGGCATGCAGGCTTTAATTGATCTCGCAATCAGACATGCAAAATCTTGAGGCGAGCTGAGCGCAAAATTAAAGAAAACATATGTGGCGACCGTGCTATGAAAAACGGGTGGACGATGGTAAAGCGATCCGGCAATGCTGAAGCGGAGCAGAGGAGGCACCACCGGCGGCGTGGGACATGAGATAGTGATGGCCGCACAATAAAATAGGAGACACCGGCGACGACGGGCACATCATACCAGGGAGAAGAATAACGCGCAGCTACAGGCCCGGCGAGGACGGACCCAAGCTACAAGATGAACAAGGCCGTAATAGAATAATCTAAACTAATAACTTAATTGAAGGTAGTTGGCCACTGCGAACGATGGGATCTACTCGGCGGCCACTGCGTACAAGGCTCTGTTCCTTGGATTGACTCTCTCTCCCATGGACCGTATGGTTTGGAAGGCTTGGGCACCCCCTAAGGTAAAATTCTTTGCGTGGCTTGCCCTGCAAGACCGAATTTGGACCGCCGATCGATTGGAGAAGCGTGGTTGGGTAAATTATGGTCTTTGTCCACTATGCAAGAGAGAGCAAGAAACGGGGCCACACCTCTTCTTCAAGTGTTGTTACACTCTTAGGCTTTGGAGATCTATCATCGAGAAGTTTGGGCTACCTCACGTCAACATTCCCGATTGGCATCTTGATGAATCCGTCAAGGAGTGGTGGGTCAAGCGTACCGATGACCGAAACCCGAATTGGCATGCCATGTCCTCTCTCGTCATGCTCACCTCTTGAACCATTTGGAACGAGCGAAATGCTAGGGTATTTCGGCAAAAATTTGCGCCACCACCTATTCTCCTCCAAACCATCATTGGTGAGGCAAAGTTATGGGTTACTGCCGGCGCCAAGAAGCTAGGGACTATCATTGTATGTGAGTAATTGTCATGTCACTTGTATGGGGTGTCCTGTAAAACTCTAAACTCTATTCTCTTCTTATTTAATAGATGAGGCAAATCTTATGCCTCCGTTTTGAAAAAAAAGGTAATTGGCTCACAAGGACACATGGCGATCTTTTATTGGCCCTGCACAATAATTCGTGCAGGGAGCCCTGCAGCTGAGCCCAACCCGACACACACCATCGATGCCCGTTTCCGGTTGGTCTCTGTCGTAAACGTGTTTGCGACTCCGTTTTCGATCCGAGCGAGCGACGCGTTGGATGGATGGTTACGTCGTCGCGGTTGCAGACAAATCCAACCGGGCCGTTTTCTCAAAAAATCCCGTTTCCTCCAGAGTCCGAGACTTGGATGGGTACTGACCGTATTTCGACTTTTTTTTTCTTAGGGGAGCCGTATTTCGACTTGGATGGTTGATTCAGCTGGTCGTTCTATATATACTGACCGTATATCACGTAGGGGGAGCAAAGGTGCAAGAACCCCACGTACAAGCTATAGTATAGGTTGTGGACCGACCGAGGGAGATTAAAGAGAAACGAGAACAGGTCGCCACCAGCTTTTGCACGCCGCGCCGGGATGGGGAAGCGTCGGCGATGTGAGGATGAAGCAGGCGCATCCGAGCGGCCTCGTCGGGGACGCCTCCATCTAATCGTGCATGATTACGCGCGGGGATGCACGGTGTACAAGCTCGACGTCGACGCCTTCCAACCAGGCACGGGCACGGACAACCACTTGGAGTCCACGGCGCGGCATCTGCCGCATGATTGCGTGTCGATCCGCATGGCGTCCCCCGACCGCCACCAGAACGACCAGTTCGTGTGCACGGGCAACAAGATCTTCGCTTTCTACAAGGACGCGGCCGCCGGCCGCAGCACCATGGTGTACGACAGCGCCACGTCGCAGGTGACCGTATGCCCTCCACAGCTCGCCCCAAAGGAGCTCGCCGAGTTCCTAACTGTCGGCGTCGACATCTACGCCCTCGAGACCGACTACGACCGCTTTAACTACAAATTTGTTCCCTCAATGGAGAAACTTGGACCGGCGCCCCGCCGTGGCTGGGGTGAATGGCGGTGGGAGTCCCTCCGCCCGCCGCCGATCAAGCTGCCCATCCTTGTCTCGGCCCAAGCGGTGCATCCCGACGGATCCATCATATTCCTCTCCGTCGCGGAGAGGGGCACCTTCTCCTTCGACACCGGCCGCCTCGCCTGGACGCGTCACGGGAGCTGGCTCCTGCCTTTCCATGGCGAGGCCTACTTCGTGCGCGAGCTGGATGCGTGGGTGGGACTCTGCTCACACCAAAAAGGGTACATCGCCGTGTGCAATGTCATATCACCCGACGACGCCCGCTGTGAATGCCCGACCTGGACATCCGTTGACGACAGGGTGTACTACAATAGGTGGAAGAGGCACCTTGCCGTGAGCCTCACTTACATGGGAAACGCTGAGTTCTGCCTCCTCGAGACCATCACGCGCAAGGGGTACGACATTTTCACCGAGTCCAGGACGCGGATACTGCTTCGACTGGCAACCTTCCGGGTTGAGCGCCAGCACAGCGGTGAGGTTCGGGCGGTGAACATGCGCACCATGCTTTACAAGTGTCCTCACTGGGAGTTGGAATGTTGCCGTTCACCTACCGCTTTCTGGATTTGATCCTGTTGCCTACGTTTCTCTTTATCGACGGCCGATGCTGTTCCGGTGCCCTAATATTTTGGGCCCTTAGCAAGACTTTTCGACCGTCTACTATAATAATATTTATCTGGTTTCAACTAGAAAAGGGCGATGATATACGCTCTCCGGTGCTTTTAGTCGTCGCTAGGTGATCCACGGATTTAATTATAATTTTTTAAATTATGATATTTTCTGTACTGTCATGATAGATAATGAATAGATTGAAAATTTGTACTACAGAACATTAATAATAAAATCCAATTGTGTTTCGCTAAAAAAAATTGACTCAGTGAGCGTCAGGTAGGAGGAATCCTCGTATCCGTTTTCACCTGCCGCTCAAACAACCAAAAACTTCCGTTTCCTGTGAGTCCGAGACTTGAACGGACACCGACCATATTTTGACTTTTATTTACATCAGTACAAACACAAATGCTTATATATATACGTGAATATACTCATCTACATGAATGCATACACGCACATTCTATCCCGATGAGCATCTCCGAGAGACTGAGCTGGCACATCATCTTGAGATTTTACGAAGTCATCGTAGGCGCCTCGTACTCTCTTGAGTATATTAATTAGATTGGAAGCATAGGTTAGACTAGGAAATATTCTGGCTTGCCTTGTACTTCAAGTAGATCATGTACTTCTATATATACGCCCACGAGGCTCAAGCAATACAACGAACTATTCCACCAAACCCCTCTTTCTCTTCTAACATGGTATCAGCCTAACCGATCCAACCCTAGCCGCCGCCCGCCGTCCGCCGCTTCCGCACCGGCACGCCGGCCTGGGGTGATCGGCCTCCATGACCGCTGCCGGGGGCCGCGTCGCCCGTACCTAGGGTTTGTCTGCCAGTCATGTTGCCTGGCTGCCCTAGAGAGTCTTTTTCCGATCCGTTGATCTGGGTTTCTCTCTCTTGCGGGTCGCTTTAATCGATGTTTTCTTTTTTGGTTTTTCAATCTAAGATCGGTTTGCGTCGTCCACCGCCGCCGTTGACCCCCACACGCCTCTACTTCGGCACCGGCGCGATCGGCCGGCCTCTTCTCCGACCCGGCGGCTACGCGCGACGAGACCGTCGTCCGTACGTCTGCCCACGTGTCGCTGTCCGCCGGCCGTCGTCGTCGTGCTCCGGTCGGGACTACTTCATCAACCCCACGTTCATCTCCCTCGGCAGCATCATGCTTATTCCTGCAGGATGGTGCGTAATGGTGTAACTGGTGGCCACCGTGTAACCGCAGGTCATCCCGCGTCCCACGCACGCGTTGGATGCAGCGACCTCGGCCGCACGTGAGTGTTACGGTGCCCAATACACGTCTTCCGTTCAACGTCAAGGCATGCAGGCGTCTTGGTCAAGTCACACCTGATGCTTGGGCTCGTGGCCGGCTCTACACAACGTGTGGCCCTGGCCAGTCCTCGTCTGCAGCTACATCGGACAAGGATGCACTATGAGGAGCGGACACTTCAACTTCGTGGAAGTTTGGACTGATCACCCGAGCGTACGCGATCCTTTTTCATCCGTGCCGTGCGAACGACCTTGCCAGTTGCATGCACGCGCCTTCGCAGGTCCCGTGAAGACTGTCCCGAGGATAGCGTGCCTCTCCACCGATCGAACAACGGGTTGTCGCGGCGTTGCCCCGTTGGGCCGCAGCGCCGCCGCCCCGTGGTTCTCCTCGCGGCTGCATCGACTTGCGCATCACCGCTGTGTCGCCCCTTCGGGTCGTAGTGCCACGATACGTGGTCCCTGCCGCCGCACCGAGATCGTCCCCGCAGTTGCACCGACCTGGGCTCTGTCGTTGCGTCGCCTCCTCGGATCATAGCGTCGCGACCCGTGGTCCCCGCCGCCGCCCCGAGGCCTTCCCATCGTCGCCCCGACCTGCCCGCCGCCGCTGCGTCGCCCCTTCAGGCCGTAGCGCCGTGGCCCGCGGTCCACTCCGCCGTCACCGTGTGTCGATCTCCCATGGTATGCGCCGCGCCATCTTCCTCGGCGCGGGAACGCCACCGTCCGCGCCGGTCTTCGTCACACTGTCGGGTTCCTCGCCTACTTCGTGCATCATCGCCGCGCTCATAACCTAGCCGCTGCCGCTGCCGTCAGGTCGCTGCCGCCTATCCACCTCCTTCGTCTTCGTCCAGCACCGGCCCGTCGCCAGTGTCGCCATCATCTACCCAGACCACTTCATCTACTCCAACCATCGTTGGTGACATCGGCCCTGCGCCGATGGATGCCACAACCATCGTCCAGTCCTTCTCTGCTGGCCTCTCCGACTTCTCCGACATGGCGTACAGCTCGAGCAGGTCCTTCGAATGCGCATGCCCGGTACTGGCAACACCGGTGCGTGCCTTCGTCCACGACATGTCCCCAGGCCTGGCAAGCCTAGAGCGGCACTTCGTCAACTTCGTCTTCGTCCGTCTACGCATGCCTGGTGCTGGCAACACTAATGTGTGCCTTTGTCCACGACGTGTCCCCGGGCTTGGCAAACCCGGCGCGACGCTTCGTCAACACCTTCTACCTCCCGGCGCACCCCTACTTCGACATCACTGCGCCCATGACTAACTCGATGCCCCCTTGCGCCCGCGGCCCCATGGCGACATCATCGACACTGACTACCCCGACTCGACATCGACCACGGGATTCTTCGCACGGCTACCTCGACCACGGCTCCACCACCATACGCTCTCGGCTACCTCGACAAACGGCACAAAGGGCTACCGCCTTGCTTGAGCAACCTCGTAGATTTCCACTCCAGCCACGACTTCACGATGCATCGACCATTACGACTGTGGGGGGGGGGGTGTGATACGTCCATTTTGCATCATGCTTTTGTATCAATATTTATTGCATTATCGGTTGTTATTACACGTTATGTCACAATACTTATGGCTATTCTCTCTTATTTTACAAGGTTTATCATGAGGAGGGAGAATGCCGGCAGCTGGAATTCTGGGCTGGAAAAGGAGCAAATATTGGAAACCTATTCTGCACAGCTCCAAAAGTCCTGAAACTCCACGAAAGTCATTTTTGGTATTAATAAGAATTATTGAGCAAAGAAAGTACCAGAGGGGGCCCACACCCTGGCCACGAGGGTGGGGGTGCCCCCCCTACTGGGCGCGTCCCCTGTCTCGTGGGCCCCCTGGTGGCCCTCTAGTGACCATCTTCTGCTATATGAAGCCTCTTACCCTAGAAAAAAATCATAAGCAAGCTTATGGGATGAAACTCCACCGTCACGAGGCGGAACCTTGGTGGAACCAATCTAGGGCTCCAACGGAGCTGTTCTACCGGGGAAACTTCCCTCCGGGAGGGACAAATCATCACCATCGTCATCACCAACGATCCTCTCATCGGGAGGGGGTCAATCTCCATCAACATCTTCACCAGCACCATCTCCTCTCAAACCCTAGTTCATCCCTTGTATCCAATCTTGTATCAAAACCACAAATTGGTACCTGTGAGTTGCTAGTAGTGTTGATTACTCCTTGTAGTTGATGCTAATTGGTTTATTTGGTGGAAGATCATATGTTCAGATCCTTAATGCATACTAATACTCCTCTGATCATGAACATGAATATGCTTTGTGAGTAGTTACGTTTGTTCCTGAGGACATGGGTGAAGTCTTGCTATTAGTAGTCATGTGAATTTGGTATTCGTTCGATATTTTGATGAGATGTATGTTGTCTCTCCTCTAGTGGTGTTATGTGAACGTCGACTACATGACACTTAACCATTATTTGGGCCTAGAGGAAGGCATTGGGAAGTAATAAGTAGATGATGGGTTGCTAGAGTGACAGAAGCTTAAACCCTAGTTTATGTGTTGGTTCGTAAGGGGCTGATTTGGATCCACTAGTTTCATGCTATGGTTAGGTTTACCTTAATACTTCTTTTGTAGTTGCGGATGCTTGCAATAGGGGTTAATCATAAGTGGGATGCTTGTCCAAGAAAGGGCAATACCCAAGCACCGGTCCACCCACATATCAAATTATCAAAGTACCGAACGCGAATCATATGAGCGTGATGAAAACTAGCTTGACGATAATTCCCATGTGTCCTCGGGAGCGCTTTTCTCATTATAAGAAATTGTCCAGGCTTGTCCTTTGCTACAAAAAGGATTGGGCCACCTTGCTGAACTTTATTTACTTTCATTGCTTGTTACCCGTTACAAATTATCTTATCATAAAACTATCTGTTACCTACAATTTTAGTGCTTGCAGAGAATACCTTACTGAAAACCACTTGTCATTTCCTTCTGCTCCTCGTTGCGTTCTACACTCTTACTTATCGAAAGGACTATGATAGATCCCTATACTTGTGGGTCATCAAGACTCTTTTCTGGCGCCGTTGCCGGGGAGTGAAGCGCCTTTGGTGAGTGGAACTTAGTAAGGAAACATTTATATAGTGTGCTGAAATTTACTGTCACTTGTTACTATGGAAACTAATCCTTTGAGGGTCTTGTTCGGGGCATATTCGCCCCGACCAGTAGAGCAAAGAGTTGCTCCTCAACCTACTGAACCTACTGAAAATGTTTACTTTGAGATTCCTTCGGGTATGATAGAGAAACTGCTAGCTAATCCCTTTGCAGGAGATGGAACATCACATCCCGATTTACACCTTATCTATGTGGATGAAGTTTGTGATTATTTAAGCTTGCAGGTATTCCCGATGATGTTGTTAAGAGGAAGGTCTTCCCTTTATCTTTGAAGGGAGATGCATTGATATGGTATAGGCTATGTGATGATACGGGATCTTGGAACTACAAACAATTGAAATTGGAATTTCACCAGAAGTTCTATCCTATGCATCTTGTTCATCGTGATCGTAATTATATATATAATTTTAAGCCTCGCAAAGGAGAAAGCATCGCTCAAGCTTGAGGGAGGCTTAAGCCAATGTTATATTCATGCCCCAATCATGGGCTCTCAAGAGATATGATTATTCAAAAAAATTATGCTCGGCTTTCTCTCAATGATTGCACCATGCTCGATACTTCCTGTGCTGGTTCTTATATGCTGAAGACTATTGAATTCAAGTGGGATTTATTGGAAAGAATTAAATGCAACTCTGAAGATTGGGGTTCCGATGATGGTAAGGAGTCAGGTATGACACCTTAGTTTGATTGTGTTAAATCTTTTATGGATACCGATGCTTTTCGTGGATTTAGCGCTAAATATGGACTTGACTCTGAGATAGTAGCTTCTTTCTGTGAATCTTTTGCTACTCACGTTGATCTCCCTAAGGAGAAGTGGTTTAAATAAAATCCTCCCATTGAAGTAAAAGTAGTTGCACCTATTACAGTTGAAGAAAAGACTATCACTTATAACGATCCTATTGTTCCTACTACTTATGTTGAGAAACCACCTTTCCCTGTTAGGATAAAGGATCATGCTAAAACTTCAACTGTTGTTCGTAAGAGTAATACTAGAACATATACCCCTCCTGGGCAAATTAAGGTTGAACCTAGTATTGCTAAGGTTAAAGATCTCTTGGCGGATAATATAGCTGGGCATAGGGATGAAAACGGCGCGGAAATGAACGAAACTGGGTGCTGTCATATTTGTTTTCATATTTTTTTGCAAAAGCGGAAACGAATACAGAAACCCCAGAAATGAATACGGAAACAGATAGTACCAAAAACAGACACGGAGCGAATACAAAGCGGACACGGAAACGAAACTGTGTGTTGACCGGAACTTAAAACCCCCCTTGTATCATAGAGAAATACAGACAAAAAGCAAACAAATTTATGGAATTTTTAACATGGCTACAAAATAATATAGTTGTGTTAGCAACAGGGTAGTATTTGTTGGGTTCTACGGTAGGGTGCGTCGACTGCAAATTAAAATTTCCTACGCGTAGAACAACCAAGAACATGCTACGGGAGATGGATCACAGTTCATTACCACTAGACGCGCAGTGCCGTGCAGCGGAAGAAGAGTTGGCGCAGCGCGTCCGCGTGGATCGTCTCCTCCTCGTCCGATCTCCCTCGAATAGCCGGTCGTCCAATCCCACGTACAAGTTCGCCGGAGCGGCGCAAGTGCATCGCCTCTAACGGTATCCGCGCGTGCAGGAGGAACACCGTGCGGTGGACTGCTAGGTCTGATCACACAGTCGGCGGCGAGTGGAGGTGGCTATTCGCAACACATGCAAACCCTAGTCACAGCGCCGAAGCGATCAACCGCATGAGTGTGCCACACCTCCACTTTATATAGGCGTCCGTCGCGGGCTCAACACTTGGGCCTTGCATGGACCCTAAAGCCCACAAGTCTACTTGGTCGTGTTCCTAGTCCAGTTCGGATCACATCCGACCAGTGTCCTACGAACCGACCTCGTAGGTTCCTTCCCTTAAGCGCGCGACCCCTTAGGTTCAAGTCGGCTTGGTCACAGTTCGGATCACCTCCGACCTGCACGGTTGGTAGCGGCCTCTAGCAAGGCATGCCAACCACCAAGCAGACTATGAAGCTGGTTAGGCGAACCTGTACAACGTGTCACACTTCTGTTCCCTTTGCCTCACGATATATGTTGTCGGGCTCAAGGCGAAACTGTCATCCTTGTGCTAGCCCGACCTCTTTCTCGTTCCATTGATACCGACCACAAACCGGATTATCTCATAATCCCTGTCGCATGGCCATGCTTATCCTGGTCGGATCACACGAGGGGCCCAGAGTATATCTCTCTTGATCGGAGGGGCAAATCCCATCTTGCTCGACCATGTCTCGTAGCATGGGACTGGACAAACCCGAAACCTACCTTTGTAACTACCCAGTCACGGAGTAGCGTTTGGTCGGCCCAAAGCAAGTCTGTCACCATCCCGAGTACATGTGTCAGCTTAGGTCTTAGGACATAGAACGTATGTTGTACTAGAGACTCACATATGACATATCGCTGCGTCTCATAGTTGGGTCTATCCGACTCGGACCTTATCTCGACTCAGATCCGACTATGTCGAATCCGACCAGACCTTTCCAAGTCCATATTATCCGGTTAGCATCCAATGCTCCATGGCTAGTGAGACCAAGCCATCGACCGTGTCATATGCTAGTCTAGTCGGCTGCGTGTTCACACAACCCTTTCGACTAGGGACCTTTTTGGACAGTCATCATACAATGCATAGTCCCACAAACATGTCACGTACTTGCTGATACACATCATTGATAATGTCCAAGGACTATCTTTATTCATAAACACATAGGAAATATCATCATACATGATTGCCTCTAGGGCATATCTCCAACAGTCTCCCACTTGCACTAGAGTCAATCAAATAGACATCGAATGCCCATAGCTCTAAGGTGCCCCTCATGCTTGGGTTGTGGAAGCGTCTTAGTTAACGGATCTGCAACATTTGCATCCATGTGAATCTTGCATAATTCTACATCACCATTCTTTACGATCTTTCGTATCAGGTGATATTTCCGGTCTATGTGCCTGACCTTGTGGTGATTCCTCGGCTCCTTGGCTTGTGCGACGGCACCAGAATTATCACAATAAAGGTCCAACGGTTTCACCGAGGCTGGGAAAATACCAAGATCATCCTGAAAATGCCGGATCCAAACACCTTCTTTTGCAGCTTCACAAGCCGCAATGTATTCGGCTTCTGTGGTAGAATCGGCCACCGTATCCTGCTTGGAACTCATCCAGTGCGCTGCCCCTCCGTTCAGGACGTACACGAATCCGGACTATGATCGACAATCATCTCTGTCGGTTTGGAAACTAGCATCGGCGTAACCCCTTACGACGAGCTCTTCCTCACCTCCATAAACTAGGAACATCTCTTTAGTCCTTTTCAGGTACTTCAAAATAGTCTTTACCGCTGCCCAGTGAATCTCACCTGGGTTGGCCTGGTACCTACTTGTTAGGATTATTGCAAAAGCAACGTCAGGCCTTGTACATATCATGGCATACATGATGGATACGATTGTAGAGGCATACGGAATCCTACTCATCCTGCTTCGCTCATCAGATGTCGAAGGACTCTGAGTCTCGCTCAGCCTTATACCATGTGAGAGTGGAAAGAACCCTTTCTTCGCCTCACTCATGTTGAACCGCTTCAACACTTTATCAATGTACGTGCTCTGGCTCAAGCCGAGTAGCCTCCTCGATCTATCTCTATAGATCTTAATGCCTAAAATATACACTGCCTCACCAAGGTCTTTCATCGAAAACTTGCCATTCAATGACTCCTTGACCGAGTTCAGCATCGAAACATTATTTCCGATCAGTAGTATGTCATCCACATACAAGATCAAAAACACTATCGAGCTCCCACTTAACTTCTTGTATAAACAAGAGTCCTCTTCGCTTTTGATGAAACCGAGACCAGTGACGACCTCATCAAAACGAATGTTCCAACTCCGAGATGCTTGCTTCAACCCATAAATGGATCTCTTGAGCTTGCATACCTTACTAGTGCTAGTCAGATCGACAAAACCCTCGGGTTGTATCATATACACGTCCTCGGTTAAATTTCCGTGAAGGAAAGCTGTTTTGACATCCATCTGCCATATCTCGTAATTGAAATATGCAGCTATAGCTAGTATGATCCTCACCGACTTCAGCATCGCTACCGGCGAGTAAGTCTCGTCATAGTCAATTCCTTGAACTTGTCCATAACCTTTAGCGACAAGCCAAGCTTTGTGGATCTGAACATTTCCATCCACATCGGTTTTCTTCTTAAAAACCCATTTGCAACCAATGGCCATTACGCCAGGTGGCGGATCAACCAAGTCCCAGACTTGATTCTCATCCATGGACTTTAACTCGGATCCCATGGCCTCCAGCCATGCCTCGGAATCTGTGCTCACCATCGCTTCCGCATATGTGGCCGGCTCGTCTCTTTCTAGCAACAATACATCACGCACTTTACGCAACCTTTCTGACCTCCGTGGTTCCGGTGCCGCTGCCACTACAGGTTCCCTGACTGACTCCGGTATGATCTCATCACCAGCCGAGCCGTCCCCAAGTGGTCCTCGAATTTCTTCGAGTCGAACCGTCCTCCCACTGGCCTCCCGACTGAGAAACTCTTTCTCAAGGAAAACCCCGTTCCGAGCAACAAACAGTTGTTCTCTTCCCGGTTGTAGAAGCTATATCCCAAGGTTTCCCACGGATATCCCACGAATATGCATTTATCCAATTTAGATGTAAGCTTGTCTGACATAAGTCGCTTGACAAATGCTTCACAACCCCAAATCTTTAGAAAAGACAAAATGGGACTCTTCCCAGTCCACATCTCATGTGGTGTCTTGTCTACGGATTTTGATGGTGCCCTGTTAAGTGTGAAAGCTGCTGTTTCTAGAGCGTATCCCCAGAATGACAAGGGTAAATCCGATTTGCTCATCATAGACCGGACCATGTCCAACAAGGTCCTATTCCTTCGTTCTGACACTCCATTTCTCTGTGGCGTACCCGGAGGTGTGAGCTGAGGTACTATACCTCGGCTTTTCAAATGATCATCAAACTCCTGGCTCATGTACTCACCTCCACGATCAGATCGCAGAAGCTTTATAGTCTTGCTGAGCTGATTCTCAACCTCGTTCTGAAACTCTTTGAACTTTTCAAAAGTTTCCGACTTGTGCCTCATCAAATAGATATATCCATATCTACTCAAGTCGTCGGTAAAAGTCACGAAGTACTGATAGACACCTCTGGCAGTTGTGCTCATTGGACCACACACATCACTATGTATGAGTTCCAATAGCTCAGACGCCCTCTCGCAACTCTTTGCGAAAGGAGACTTAGTCATCTTGCCGAGAAAGCATGATTCGCATGTCTCGAACGACCCGAAGTCGGACGAAGTTAGGAGCCCATCATCATGGAGCTTCTTCATGCGTTTCAGACTAATGTGTCCAAGCCGGCAATGCTAGAAGTATGTCGGATTTATCTCATTAGGCTTATGCCCCTTGACATTCATGTTATAGACTGGTTCCTGTTCTAGATTCAATATAAATAGCCCATCAACAATGGGTGCATAGCCGTGGAACATACCATTCAAAAATATCGAACAACCATTGTCCTTTAAATTGAATTGATAACCTTGACTCATCAAACATGAGGCAGAAATAATGTTCTGACTAAGTGCAGGAATGTAATAAAAATTATTCAATTCCATAATGAATCCAGAAGGAAGCTGGAGGTGCATCGTGCCGACCTCCAAAGCAGCAACTCTTGCTTTGTTTCCGACCCTGATGTCAATCTCCCCTTGTGCCACACGCCTAGTTCTTACCAGCCCCTGCATCGAGTTGCAAATATGAACAACCGATCCGGTATCAAATACCCAAGAGCTACTAGGTATGTCAGCAAGGTAAATGTCTATAACATATGCAACAAGTGTACCTTTGCCTGAAGAAGCATTTCCGGCCTTCTTGCCATGCTCTGCAAGCCACTTGCTACAGTTCCTCTTCCAGTGACCGGTCTCCTTGCAGTTCAAGCAAACGGTCTTTGAGTCCGGTCCAGACTTCGGCGTAGCAGCAGAGGTTACCATCTCCGTGCCCTTTGCCTTAGCCTTTTTCTTGGACCAACTCTTCTTGAACTTAGCTGATTTCTGCACCATCAACACTTGATGCGTGCCTTTCTTAATATCCTGCTCTGCCACTTTGAGCATCCCATGCAATTCAGTGAGCTTCTTATCCATGCCATGCATATGATAGTTCGAGATGAACGTCCCATAGCTGGGCGGAAGAGAACCCAAAACAACATTAGTAGCCAGCTCATCCAAGAGCGGGAAGCCCAAACAATCCAAAGCTTGCACATATCCGATCATCTTGATCACATGTGGGCTCAGTGGATCACCTTCCTTCAGCTTGCAATCCATTAAGGATCGCCAGACGTTGAACCTTTCGGTCCTAGCCTGTGTCTGAAACATGCTCTTGAGACTCTCGATCATATCGTAAGCCTCAACATTTTCGAAATGTTGTTGCAAATCGGGCTCCATACAAGCCAGCATCAGACAGCTGATCTCCGTTGATTCATCAACGAGTTTCTTGTAGGCATTCTTAGTTGTGGCGTTAGCATTATCGGCAGGTTCCTCTGGAAGTGGATCCTCTAGAACATGTTCCTTTTTATTGTGCTTGAGAACAATTCTCAGATTTCTATACCAGGTGGTAAAGTTTGTTCCATTCAGTTTATCCTTTTCCAGAATTGATTTCAATGCAAAGTTGGGTTGAGCAGGTGGTGGCATTGATCTACAACAGAAAATATGCAATCACTAAGCAATGTGTTTATGTAGAGTAATTCGCCTAAACAAAAATACTCCCACTGAAGTCAGCATCCCTCCGCAAACTCTTAGTGATTCAGGATCCGACTAGCGCATGCGACTAGTGAGCTTTAGCATCACTGCTAGCCAACATACCTATCCGGTAAGCAACTCCTTGCTAATCGTATCTCTATACGACTCCTGTTGGTTGGGAAGGTACCTTATACCCAGGCTCCCAACCTTCTTTGCCACAAGGCCCAAAACCGTTTTGATAGCCTCGTCAAGTTAACCTGATGCAGTGCATGTCCATGTCCGACACGAACCCTTCAGTTCAAGGACATCCAGCAGCACCCCAATTTTATGAGCCCACTACTAGACATACTTGACGTGCGAAGGTGCAACATCGGGGATGGCAATTCGCTTGATATTCATGAGGGATCTTTCTACCATTCTAACATGCATAGAAACAAAGAAGCATAACAATCACAAATAACACATATTGTGAAATAGTATGGCTCCTTCATGGACGTTCTTCCAGGTCGGCTCCGACTCCGATGACATCTAGGAACTCCATCTTGTTTGTCACGCCGGGACGCCAAGCCACCAACCTGATCTCTATTATCCAACTACTACAACTAGTAATGAATTTACATAGAGTCACAAGTCGACACGCAGGTCGTTATACAATATAATGATAGCACTTTGGCTCCTGCCGGCTGACAAACATGACACGCAGGCCACGTATAAATTACACACATGCATCACATACACATGAGCCGTACTATTCACATCAAACCTGCAAAACAAAGTTGTGCATAGAATCGCATTCTACCGGTTTGTGTGTCGGGTACGAAATAAACGGCGCTACGCACACGCCGTTTTCGGAAATCACAGATCGCATCTGAACTCCGATCACGCCGAATTTTCTGATCTGACCAATCATATCGAGCATCGTGAATCCGATTCGGATTTACGTTTCACTATTAACCCTGATGGCGGATGACCGACCGGTAGGGGTAGATCGTGTTACGACCTCATCAACTCCGATCATCAGAAAACATAGCCTCTTCAATCCCCATGTGCAATTGATCTCATCAACCGTGCACATAGCCTATCTCATCAAGAACAATAGATCTCATCTGCTGCCTCCACATATCTAATATGCATACGATCTGAATCCAAATCCTATAGCAGAGGCTCTGATACCACTGTTGGGTTCTATGGTAGGGTGCGTCGACTGCAAATTATAATTTCCTACGCGCAAAACAACCAAGAACATGCTACGGGAGATGGATCACAGTTTGTTACCACTAGACGCGCAATGCCGTGCAGCGGAAGAAGAGTTGGGGCAGCGCGTCCGCGTGGATCGTCTCCTCCTCGTCCGATCTCCCTCGAACAGCCGGTCGTCCAATCCCACGTAAAAGTTCGCCGGAGCGGCGGAAGTGCACCGCCTCTAACGGTATTCGCGCGTGCAGGAGGAACACCGTGCGACGGACTGCTAGGTCTGATCACACAGTTGGCGGTCAGTGGAGGTGGCTATTCGCAACACATGCAAACCCTAGTCACAGCGCCGAAGCGATCAACCGCATGAGTGTGCCGCACCTCCACTTTATATAGGCGCCCGTCGCGGGCTCAACACTTGGGCCTCGCATGGACCCTAAAGCCCACAAGTCTACTCGGCCGCGTTCCTAGTCTAGTTCGGATCACATCCGACTAGTGTCCTACGAACCGACCTCGTAGGTTCCTTCCCTTAAGCGCGTGACCCTTTAGGTTCAAGTCGGCTTGGTCATAGTTCGGATCACCTCCGACCTGCATGGTTGGTAGTGGCCTCTAGCAAGGCATGCCAACCACCAAGCACACTATGAAGCTGGTTAGGCGAACCTGTACAACATGTCACACTTCTGTTCCCTTTGCCTCACGATATATGTTGTCGGGCTCAAGGCGAAACTGTCATCCTTGTGCTAGCCCGACCTCTTTCTCGTTCCAGTGATACCGACCACAAACCGGATTATCTCATAATCCCTGTCGCATGGCCATGCTTATCCTGGTCGGATCACACGAGGGGCCCAAAGTATATCTCTCCTGATTGGAGGGGCAAATCCCATCTTGCTCGACCATGTCTCGTAGCATGGGACTGGACAAACCTGAAACCTACCTTTGTAAATACCCAGTCACGGAGTAGCGTTTGGTCGGCCCAAAGCAAGTCTGTCACCATCCCGAGTACATGCGTCAGCTCAGGTCTTAGGACATAGAACGTATGTTGTACTAGAGACTCACAGATGACATATCGCTGCGTCTCATAGTTGGGTCTGTACGACTCGGACCTTATCTCGACTCGGATCCGACTACGTCGAATCTGACCAGACCTTTCCAAGTCCATATTATCCGGTTAGCATCCAATGCTCCATGGCTAGTGAGACCAAGCCATCGACCGTGTCATATGCTAGTCTAGTCGGCTGCGCGTCCACACAGCCCTTTCGACTAGGGACCTTTTAGGACAGTCATCATACAATGCATAGTCCCACAAACAAGTCACGTACTTGCTGATACACATCATTGATAATGTCCAAGGACTATCTTTATTCCTAAACACATAGGAAATATCATCATACATGATTGCCTCTAGGGCATATCTCCAACAGTATTGTAGTAACACATGACAATTCTGTATAGGGTCTAGTTGAGTGTGTGGTAGTAGAAGTTGGTCCTCAAATGATCTATTATTCTCATTCTACTCATTGTGTCATTGTGTGTTGTTTGGTAGAAGGGCCACAAAGCAGCCATGGGCCTATAGTAGAAATGGAAATTCCATATTCACGGAAACGAAAAGTTCCGTTTCCATGTCTGTTCCACCGGAAAACAACATTCCGTTTTTGTTTCCGTTTCCGCATAAAAAAATTCATTTCCATTTCCGTTTTGCAAATTTCTGTTTCCGTTTTCATATTTCCTCTCCATTTCCGTTTTGCCTCCGGAAAAGCGAAAACTTTCCACTCCATTTTCATCCCTAGCTGTGCATGTTATTTATTTCTATGAGGAAGCTGCTAATATTGCTAAACCCGATGCTAAGATACATAGAATGGTTGTAGGCATGCCTGTTATTTCTGTTAAAATAGGAGATCATTGTTATCATGGCTTATGTGATATGGGTGCTAGTGCTAGTGCAATATCTCATTCCTTATATGAAGAAATTATGCATGATATCGCACCCGCTGAGTTAGAAGATATCGATGTTACCATTAAGCTTGCCAATGGAGATACTATTTCACTAGTTGGGATTGTTAGAGATGTTGAAGTCTTGTGTGGGAAAGTTAAATATCCTGCTGATTTTCTTGTTCTTGGTTCCCCACAAGATAGCTTTTGTCCCATTATATTTGGTAGACCCTTCTTGAATACTGTTAATGCTAGGATAGATTGCACAAAGGATGTTGTTATGATTGGCTTAGGAGATATGTCTCATGAGTTGAATTTTGCTAAATTTCGTAGACAACCCCATGATAAAGAATTGCCTAGTAAGGATGAAATTATTGGTCTTGCTTCTATTGCCGTGCCTCCTACTGATCCATTAGAACAATATTTGCTAGACCATGAAAATAATATGTTTATGAATGAGAGAAGGGAGATGGATGAAGTATTCGTTCAACAGGGACCTATTCTAAAACACAACTTACCTGTTGAAATCCTAGGGGATCCCCCTCCACCCAAGGGTGATCTCGTGTTTGAGCTTAAACCTTACCTAATAATCTTAAATATGCTTATCATGATGAAAATAAGATATATCATGTTATTATTAGTGCTAACCTTTCAGAGCAAGAAGAGGAAAGATTATTGAAAACTCTGAAGAAGCACCATGCTGCTATTGGATATACTCTCGATGATCTTAAGGGCATTAGTCCCACTCTATGCCAGCACAAAATTAAATTGGTCGAAGGCTCCGAACTAGTTAGAGATCATCAACGATGGTTAAATCCTAAGATGAAAGAAGTGGTAAGAAAGGAGATACTAAAGCTCCTTGAGGCAGGTATAATTTATCCCGTTGCTGATAGTGATTGGGTAACACTACAAAAAAAAGACACATCCATGACATTTTGGGCCGAACGAAAAAAATTCCTGTCATACATATGACACTTCTATGACGATAATTGTGACAAAACCCGGTATCATCATAGATGTGGTGGGCTCCTACTTCTATGACAAAAAATCATGACAGAAAATGGGCTTTTCGTCCTGGGCGGGCCGGAGACACAGCTGCATGACATTCTTTGGGCCGTCCATGACGGAAAAAACCGTGGTAGAAGCGAGGGGGAGGAAAATTTCGGGGAGTTCCCGGTTACGGTGGGAGGTCGGGGGCCGAGCGATGCGCGTTTTTCTCGTACGCGTACACGCGTGTGTGCGAGGCGTTGGCTCTAACTGAACCCAAGCGAGGCATTGGGCTCTAACTGAACCCAAGCGATTGCACTGCAGGCTACACGTTATTGAACCCGAGCGATCGATTAATGGCTGTTAACTGAACCCGATCGAGCGATTCCTT
>NC_057804.1:560202983-560203583 GCF_018294505.1 Triticum aestivum
GACCCCGTGGTGTGGAGGGCTGGATGAACAGTAGACGGTGGAGGGGTTCCCGTGGAGGGGTGGTTGAACAGGACCCCGTGGTGTGGAGGGCTGGATGAACAGTAGACGGTGGAGGGGTGCCCGTGGAGGGGTGGTTGAACAGTAGTCGGTGGAGTAGCGTGCGGTGGAGGCTGGATGAACAGGAGCCCGTGGAGGCTGGAGGAGGTCGACGGTAGCCCGTGGAGGCTGGAGGAGGTCGACGGTGGAGATGAACAGTATCCCGTGGAGTCCCGTTTTGTGGTACGCCACACCCCTCCCGATGAACAGGACCCCCTTTTCGACCATAGGAGGTCCGTTTTGTCCGTTTTGCGGTACGCCACACCCCTCCCGATCAACAGGACCCCCGTTTCGACAGTAGGAGGTCCGTTTCGTCCGTTTTGCGGTACGCCACACCCCTCCCGATCAACAGGACCCCCGTTTCGACCGTAGGAGGTCCGTTTCATCCGTTTTGCGGTACGCCAGACCCCTCCCGATGAACAGGATCCCGTTTCGAACGTGGCCGGTCGAACACAAGGCCGTTTCCTCCGTTCTACGGTACGCCAGGCCTCATTTCCATTGCCT